>NC_079166.1:2962423-2989923 GCF_947568905.1 Ostrea edulis
GACGAATTTGACTCCACGTTTTTGGCACGTTGTTTTTGGCTATATTTAGCTCTAAAACTTCATTGTTATTTCGGATTTCAAACATTTCGGTTGAGCATCACTGAGGAGACATTATTTGTCGAAATGCGCATCTGGTGCATCAAAATTGCTACCGTATAAGTTTTACATTCAGCATGTTGGACGCAGAGTTTCACTCCTAAGCAATAATACCCTACATGTGTATGTAAAATCCCATAAGAGTTTGATACATTTACTTTCTTCAAGTTATACCTTTTGAGTATATCATTTATAGATAATAAAACGTGGGACATATGGTGTGGCATTAAATTTTACGTCACGAGGTGCATTGATTGAAAAATAAAACACACAACTTTTCTAAATGACCATAAATGTTTACAAGGTACATGTAGAATAATTTTGCATATTGATTTTATTTTTAATCGATGCCCATGTCTTTTACTTTAAAAACTATCTTGTTTTATATTTAGCAACATGTATTTTGATAAGCACAGAAAATAAATTTATATGCATGCACACGCATTTATCTTTGTGAAGAAAGTTCCATTAAAATATCTTAGGAACTTTGCTCGATATTTTCCTGCGAATATGATTATCAAGATGAAATACATCCGCTTACCAATATCATAACGTCACGAAATGTTTGAAATACGTGTTCTGTCTCAGCAGAATGTTTGAAATACCTGTTCTGTATCAGTAGAATGTTTGAAATACCTGTTCTGTATCAACAGAATGCTTGGAATACGTGTTCTGTTTCAGCAAAATGTTTTAAAATACGTGTTCTGTCTCAGCAGAATGTTTGAAATACCTGTTCTGTCTCAGCAGAATGTTTGAAATACGTGTTCTGCTTCAGCAAAATGTTTTAAAATACCTGTTCTGTCTCGGCAGAATGTTTGAAATACCTGTTCTGTCTCAGCAGAAATGTTTGAAATACGTGTTCTGCTTCAGCAAAATGTTTTAAAATACCTGTTCTGTCTCGGCAGAATGTTTGAAATACCTGTTCTGTCTCAGCAGAAATTTTGAAATACCTGTTCTGTATCAGCAGAATGCTTGAAATACGTGTTCTGTTTCAGCAAAATGTTTTAAAATACGTGTTCTATCTCAGCAGAATGTTTGAAATACGTGTTCTGCTTCAGCAAAATGTTTTAAAATACCTGTTCTGTCTCGGCAGAATGTTTGAAATACCTGTTCTGTCTCAGCAGAAATTTTGAAATACCTGTTCTGTATCAGCAGAATGTTTGAAATACCTGTTCTGTCTCAGCAGAATGTATGAAATACCTGTTCTGTATCAGCTTCACCACGAATCCTGTCATTGGGCTGGGCATGCAATTGGCACTGGAAAATAGGAGAACCTAAAGTAAATTTTCCACTTTAGTGTTACGTGTCAGCTATCGCGTTGGAATGTATAATAAAACAACAGAAAGGACAGACAAAGGCATTAAACTGTAGAACTGGGAAAATCATTTCCTATCTAAATATATGTAAGTACGTCCGGGAGAAACAATATACGGTGAGTGTGTCGGATAGCATGTTCACATAGCATACTATCGGATCACTTATGGCAATCTTTGACATTTTGTCTGATGTTTATATCAATAAATTGTCAGTTGTATGATGTTTTGTAGTGCTAAGACAATCTCCATTCATTTACATACTTCTACATTAAGGTTTTGCAAAAATGGCATACACTGTCATCAAAATATACAACCTTTAGACGCTGGCTATCATATAAAGACAACAAACCTGATTAGAGCAAATAAACAGATTTTGATGGATTTATGTTCCTAAATTTATAAAATAGAATATTGAATTCAAATCACGAACATAAATCTGTTCTCATGTCAATTTAAAAGGAGGTATGCTACACCAGAGAAATTTGATTTGGATGATAAGTGGAGGATATGTAAAAATATATTTTGAAATGGAAAACTTTCAAATTGTCTTTATTCATTCAAAAAATGCAGTTTTAGTAGAAATTAATCTAAAAAAAAAAATAAAAAAAAAATTAAAAACCTTTGCTGGTCTCGAATCCACAATCTACAGTTCAGCAGTTGGCGTGCTAACTTACTGAGCTAAATACTCAGCTTGGCAATGAATTTTGCAATGAATAGACAAATATTGCTGATATCAATTTTATATTTTCATTCATGTTTTAAAAGGAAGTCAATCATTATAACGATGTAGTAAACCTCTTTAAATTCACAGGTTTCATCAGGGCCGTAAATTAACCTTCAATTTGGAGGAGGCAGGAAATTAGGCGGGGGTCTGGGGGCCTGGGCGGCCCCCAGACGCTGAGCACATTTTGTGCACACTGATCACGTTTCGTGCAAAATCCTTGATTCTAGGGCCTTCTAAGATGTTACTTGACTAACTCATTCTAAAAGAAAGATTTGGAATGCTTTTTAAGGGAGGTATCATGTTCTTAGTTATTGGAAACAACATAAATTCTAATGAACTTTAAATTTTAATTTTTTTTGGCTCAAAAGTTGGAGGAGGCAGCTGCCTCCTCCGCCTCCATGTAATTTACGGCCCTGGGTTTCATTTTTATTCTGTACATACATGATGCATGCAATGATGGACCGGTCGCGGAAGCCTTACGGTAAGAGTGCGCACTTCTCTACCAGAAGACACGGATTCGGTCCTCGATCCCGGAACTGCGTTGCATCTTGGGTCTTTAGTAACAAGGAAACTTACTGACGCAAGCGTCAAATTCGTCCGTAACTACTTGGTAACTATGAAAACTATATAAAGTGAAAAAATGAAGATAACGATCGATCGATGTTTTCCGCCACACTCAACAATTTTTCAGTTATCTGGTGGCGCCCAGTTTTTATTGGTGGAAGAGAGAGTTTTATTTTTATGTGGAAGCGTATTTTATCCTGCATTAGTCCTTCACTATAGTTCATTCTGGCAGGTTAAGGCTATTGTTCACATTTTAGATAATATCCCACTGCATTATAAACATGCAATGTCCCATCGTATGAAGTAACTTTCATCTTTAAAGAGATAAAAAAATATATACTCATATGTAGAATGAATTTTAATTGATATTTTTTGAAAAAGTAACCTTTGAATATAGAGAAAACAACAACAAATGAATAAAAAAGCGTACAACAAAGTGAAAATAAATACTACAAACTCTGATTACTTGAAATAAAACCATGAAGTTAAATGTCTCTTTCAGTGTGGAAATGAATAGTACGAATTAACAGATTCCATACACACCGACACTTATTATTGCCATCTACCAGAATCGTGATTAAATTTATGTAATAATCAAGTGATAATGATGGAGATATATAATTAGATTTATCTATTTTTATAATGTAGGCGCGCAGTCTAAATCTAAAACCATAACATGATCACCCCGCCTCTTGGCGGCCGATATCGCGGAGAGTTCTGCGCCATATTACCCATATTCCTTGCGTCTCCACACACAGATTGGTGAAAGTTTGAATCTTGCATTAGAAGTGAGGGTCCCGTGTTACGACAGTTGTTGGCACGATGAAGTACCCTTACTGCCACGGTCCTGAGCGTCAGGCGTAAGCGTTGTGGTTTGAACATATTCTGTTGTAACAGAATTTACAATGGCATAGGCTAGTGATGTCTCCATATGGATGAAGAATTCTCAAAGACAAACAAAATTGAAACAAGCAATCCATAAGAATGAAGGGGGGGGGGGGGTCTTCTTCGCTAGTTATATATGTCCCTGTTTCATCACACAATGGATATAAAATTAATGCAAAATAGCTCAGGGTATCTCGAATATTAATTAGAAAAATTTACACATCACATATCTTTAAAAAATCTGAAAGATTTTAAAGAAGGTAAATTATTAATAACAGTGCTATCTTTAGTGTACAAATTATCTGTACATTGAATTACAGCGAAAACATCCTCAATACCACCACACTATTTTCGTTTTACAGGCAAAATCGGACACATCGATAGCAGGTGGTTAGCGCCTCCAATCTGTATATATATATGTATATATACACCATGATTTGCTTACTAACCCCCGACAGACTACAACCATTAAAAGATAAAGATATTATATCTTTTGTCACTTTTTAAATAGTTGAAAAGTAATCGGTCGTGGTCCATTAATAGTAGCCGTGAAACGTGATACCTGCTGTCGTTGAAGTGTGGGGCCATAATCACGGACACATTGGAGAGGCGTCAGGACCCAGTGGTTAAATACTCTATCTATCATCTCGTCTCCAGTGGTCAATGGACGGTCCAAAATGTGTGATCGTTTGAAGTCGGCTGCAAATGGTCTTGTCGATGATGTCACATTAAAATTAACATTTCACACAATCATTGTTCCGGGGATGTTCTGTCAGAGAGTGTGAGTTACGGCCCCTTACAGATGATATGATAAAATTGTGAGCTGTTCTCTTTCTTCCTATAAAGGGTGATAATTTGAGAATCATCTTTTGTGGATAAGAATTGAGCCGGCCATGAAAAGATAAAAAAATCACTGGAATGTTTTATTTAGTTTAAGTTGACGATATGGATGGATGTGATGTTACACATAGTAAACATTACAGGATTAATAGATTTTGTCGTTTAGACATGTTAATGTTCGCTAAAAAAGGACCACACAAGTTCATTGACATTTGAAACAAATTCTGTGCATAACGTTAATTTAGAAAAAAAAAAAAAAAACCAAAATAAAACAAAAAAAAAAAACCACAAAAAAAAAAAAAAACCCACAAAAAAAACAACCCCGCGTATATTATTTGCCCTTAATATCTATCTCAAGATTAAATGACGTACATGTATATACCTTAATAGCTGTAAGTTATGAATATCTGTACAGAAATAAAAAAAACAACCACCGGAACTGGCTTGCCGTTTTTTAATGGCTGTATATCACGTGTATTGCGTCGATTGTACGCCTCTAACGAGGATCTTCATAAATGAACTAAAACACCAAAACATGTATTTTTAAGTCGTCATTGAGCTGCCTAGCTTTACATAGACCAAGAATTCTACTGCTCGGAGCATGTGCTTTCGACAGCGCCATTATTGATATGAATACAGATATATATAAATTAATATTAATAATTAAATCAATAATTCGAAGAAAAAAAAAGAAGCAAATTCTGCATTCATAAATCGTCCCTTGAACCAAGACCCCTTGTTTCCAAAGTTTCATAAAATCTGCTGACATTCCTTAGAATAATCAAAATGAAAGGTTTTACGGACGAAGAGACAGGCAGACAGATAGACGAACAGGCGGGCGGACAGACAGACAATCATTGGTGAGTATGTAAACTTCATGTAACTAGTGCTACACAGCGCCATACCAACCGGAAACAGAGAAAGGTCAGACAACAGCCAGAACAAATATATTTACTCAAAATCATCCCGCGTTAAACGACCTTTTTGGTGACGGGCACGACAGCTCGGCGCTTTAGATGTTGAGATGACAGGGAAAATATGAAATAATTAATGTTATTGAATCACTAACGATTACTCTGTAGGGAAATCTTCATCAAATTCGCTTCCATTTTCTGATGACAGAAGAAAGGTATACATTAAATCCATCACTGCGCGTGGAGATCTGGTTAGTTACTCTATCGTTACTCAATTCCGATATTTCAATTTTCTGTTTGTGCAATCAGAACGTCATTAATGTTTTAGTTTTATTGAATAGTTGCATTTTTAAGAATACTATTGACTGATGGAAAGGCAACAAACCTTTGATTTATGAAATCGGCGACAATGTTACGATGGGGAATAATTTGTAAAATTTTTGTTTTATTTGAGAATTTATGATAAATAGATCACATCTTTGCTTTAATTATGCCCTTTTGGTATTTTGATATGATTTCATCCAATATTACAGAAAATGCATAAAGGGGATAAAAGAAAAGAAATATGTTCAGCATACAAAAGGAAGGCTTTCCAATTAATATTTGAATTTTGATGAATTGTGCATTTCTTTTGTACTGAAAAGTGAAAAATGCTCCAACAAATCATTTCTTCGTCATTAAAACATGTGACTGCTCTACAGGGAAATCAGGTATGATTTCAGAATCTTTGATAACGATCGGAAGAATAAATATTAATATGCAATATCCTAACGATGAAATTCTGTTTTATGTTCTGAATGACAAATTGTTCATTTGTTTGTTTTCGTAAAGAAAGTCTAATTGTGTACATACATTTGTATAATTGACTACTTTAAAGAGAAAAAACACATCTGAATTCCATTAAGCGAATTAAATTCTTATTTGTGCAAATATTGCTAAGAGTATAATTCCAAAATATCTTCAAATGTCAAAACTACAATGGATTCAAACACGGAAAGAAATGAAGGGATGAACTATTGACTGAAATTAGATAAGAATATTCACAAATGTGCATGTCTAATTCTCTTTGCTTTCAACTTAAAAGAGAATTTCATTTAACGATAGCGAGACGTACAGAAAGCGGATCTGAAAGTTGATGGTGCGGTCATTGGTACCGGACTCGAATGACGGATGCGATGAGCACATAGAGGCTAGGTCAGCGTGTTGAGCAACCCTTTAACTGATTCCTAGACTATCTAACATGCATGGAAAGGTGAAGATATGAACAGTGACCAATCTTATGACTCCTATAAAGAATGGAATGAAAAATTAAGAGTAGGGCAAACACGGACTCTTGGACATACCAGAGGTGGGATCAGGTGCCTATAGGGAGAGTAAGCATCCCATGTTGATCGGTCACACCCGCCGTGGGCCCTATATTCCAGATCAGGTAAACGGAGTAATCCGTAGTCAAAATCAATGTGTCATGTACAGCCTTAATTCGTTAAATAGTCTTCTTATGCTTACTCTTGCGTTTCTATGATATCCATGTCATTCTGTGATGTCGTTACTGTAATTAATTTTACATGTACAATTCAAACGTATATAAATTAAGTGTTATTGCTTATCGTAATGGTGCTATTTTCCTTTTTATTAATTGGTGGTGGTGCTTTTGTTTGTTTGTTTACTTTAAATCAAAGTTACCATGAAAAAAAAAAGAAATCATCAGAAGCATTGAAAAGGTGCATCGAGATCACACGGAGAGAATGGAATAGAAATAACACGAATTACCTGCTCTTCCTCACGACAAAGCATACATCTATACGGAGTACCAGTTATTCCTAAAGCTTTCTGGTTAAAGTTGAAATAACACCTTTGAAATGAAATAAATGAATACAAAATGTTTGGATTATGTGGCTCGTTATTTTTTGCTTTACATTCATCATGTATTGTAGTATTTGATTGGCCTACAGTTTACATATATCATGTATTGTAGTGCTTGATTGGCCTACAGTTTACATATATCATGTACTGTAGTGTTTGATTGGCCTACAGTTTATTACATACATGTATATCATGTACATGTATTGTATTGTTTAATTGGCCTAAAGAAGCTAAGCATGTATGTGTTATCACATCTTCCCACGTCAAGGGTTTCTGATCCGCTCCGCATAAACGTTTATATGGAGCGGAGCGGATCAGAAACCCTTGACTTGAGAAGATGGTGTTATCAGCGTCAATTTAATGCTAGTACACAGTCCTCGTGAGTGTTTTCACCACGTCTTATTCTCACAAATGCCCTGACAGAATCCAGCTAAAAGGAAACTGAGTTAAATTTTGGACTTTGTTAAAATAAATATTGCATGTAGTTGAGAGTAACATTGAAAATTTTAACCCCTCGAAGACCTCGGCTGCCAAAGATTACTTGGATTTAGCTGCAGAACTGTAGCTCTCTGAAAAAATATTTTGACATAACAGAGAGCTACAGAGCCACCCCTTATAAAAACCTTCGATTTACGGCGCACAAAAAGCTGCGCACGGTTGAGGCCTTATATCGTTGTATTCTTGAGTTACTATCTCATAAATTTAATATAAAAAAATTCTTAACATATTTTCCTACTATACTTGTGTCTAAACATACCTTCAAATATTCATTAAAGCCCCACACGACCTGAAAACTCCCAGCTTCAAATGATTTCGTTTGTTGACGTAGCCATGTTAGGTAGCCGGTCAATTCGAATCCTGGTTAATTTCCATACTTGCACAATAACGTCTAGATGTGAACTAATGTCCCCACAAATATTTTAGCTAAATATTTTAAATAATATATCATCCCAGTGCATTTAAATAATAATTATTCAAATACCTAAACTCATGGCAATGCGGCTTTCAGTAGTCTGGTGCGGTCTCCATCCCTGCCACACGAGTGTTAAAGACTTTAGTAGCATTTTCATGAATCAAGAGCTTATTTTACCTTTAGAAAAACTTAATTTTTTTAATTTCTATAAATTATTCGTATTGATAATAAATGAAGAGCGAATACATAACATATAACGAATTTTATGAATATATACTAACAACAACAGGGTACGAACTGACCCGGCTACCTAACATGGCTACGTCAACAAACGAAATCATTTGAAGCTGGGAGTTTTCAGGTCGTGTGGGGCTTTAATGAATATTTGAAGGTATGTTTAGACACAAGTATAGTAGGAAAATATGTTAAGAATTTTTTGATATTAAATTTATGAGACAGTAACTCAAGAATACAACAATATAAGGTCTCAACCGTGCGCAGCTTTTTGTGCGCCGTAAATCGAAGTTTTTTTTATAAGGGGTGGCTCTGTAGCTCTCTGTTATGTCAAAATATTTTTTTCAGAGAGCTACAGTTCTGCAGCTAACTTGGATTGAAAACGTTCAATGTTACGTATACCCTCAACTAAATGTACTATTTATATACAATGTTCTAACGAGCATTTTGGCAACCATCGTGTGCTCTCTCTCTCTCTCTCTCTCTCTCTCTCTCTCTCTCTCTCTGTGTGTGTGTGTGCACATATGTATATCTACTCCTGGGAATCCGAGTTAGAATAGGTCCTCAGTACCCCTTGCTTGTCGTATGAGGTGACTAAATGGGACGATCCTTTGGATGAGACCGCATTGTAGCACGATAAAAATCACTCCCTGCTCGAAGGCTGTAAGCGCCGAGCAGCAATGCGATATTTAGATATATCGACGGCGTTTTATCTATTGAAAATAATAATTTTCGTTCATATGTCGATTCGATATATCCCTATGAACTCGAAATACGACACCACAGAGTCGTCCACTTCTGCTTCATACTTAGATATTGTATTGAAAATAGATGTTTACAGCAAACTAACAACTCAATTTTATGATAAACGAAATGTTTTCAGCTTCTCCATCGTCAACTTCCCATATTTATGTAGCAATATTCCATTATCACCTGCATATGGTGTTTATATCTCTCAACTGATTCGATACACAAGAGCTCGTTCTGCGTATGGTCAGTTTTTAAATCGAGGCAGCCTTCTGACAAACAAGTTGATGGTACAGGGGTGTAAACAATCTCGATTGAAGTCAGCATTTCGCAAATTCTATGGTCGTTGATATTACAATCTAGATTGCTATTACAACCTATCATTAGGTCAAATGCTGTCTGACATGTATCATATCGATTGTTAGGCCGTTATTGGCATACTAATTTTGATTACGGATAACTCCTTTCACCTGATAAAGATATAGGGCTCATGGCGGGTGTGACCGATCGACAGGGGATGTTTTCTCCTCCTAGGTACTTTTAGGTGGTCGTGTATTGTTGGAATCTAGAGCCTTTTATATCACTATTTATCCACTGCGTCATCTTGATCCTGTTTGTTTCATTTCTATAACCCCCGCCCCATTCATTGTGATTCGTGTTTGCGTGTGTGCGTATTTGTTGATTGACTCGTAAGTGTTAATTGACTCAACTTAATTTCATTTATCTAAGTTCTAAATACAATTTAAAGTACAAATCGTCTTAATTCGTTTCGGCAATGCGTATCGACCTTGAATTTTCTAATCGGAACATTATTGTATTGTTCAGGATTCTATCAGGTAATTACTTCGTTTCGACCTTGAGTATTGACCTTGAGTTCTCAATCCATTGGTTTGGTTTATTGTTTTCCGTCCTGTCGATAACTCCCTTTAAAATCATACATGTATCTGAAAGACCCCTGATTCTCACTTCTGAATGCTGAGCGTTTGGTGAAGGAGCAATCACTTACCTATTTTAACGTCTTAGGTTTGACGCAACCATTGCATGAGCGGGGCTCGAACTTACAACCTCCCGGTTACTAAGCGAACGCTCTACCACTGAACTACCACCACTGATCTGAAACCGTATTGTTCCAGATTTTTTTTTCACGGAATTTTGTCGTCTAAATCGGTAATAATTCAAACCCGGTATTGGTTAAGCCGCTTTAATGTAAATTGTTCATTGCTAAATATAATTTGACGCCGGTACAAATTACCGGCTTACAGCGAATGTGACCAGTCAACAGGGAAGGCTTACTCCTCCTTGGCACCTGATCCCACCTCTGGATTGCTTGTTTGTTATGCGTCCCGTTGAGAATTTCACTCTCATTAGTTGTAGATGATGTATAGATCTATGTTAAGCGCTATAAATAGCCGTGATAGTGAGGTATCTTTAACGTGTCAGTCTGTCGCGACATGGGACATCCGTTTTTAAAGTGATATTCAAAAGACGTCTAAATGCCGAGCGTAATCACGAACTATGTTTACGGAAGAGCGGGATTCGAACGCACGACCTCGCGGTTACAAAACGAACGCTCCACTACTGAAAACTTTCTCGTTTAACCTCTGTGTGAAAGGAAAGGTCATCTACATGTTATGTCTGCCTGTGTATGTACTATTAGGGTGTTACATTACATGTAGCCACATTTGTTCTTGTGAAAAAAAGATGGATATCATCACACAGATGTATAGTGTTTGTGGAAAACACTTTCCTGATTAACATGTCTCCTTGCCTTCAACATGTAGATAAAAGCAGAATACTCATAGAAATTGCATTTTTCATCAAACTTTCACATGTTGTAATTAAAATTGTAACTGTGGTCCACATAGTTTTATAAATTTATTAACGACAACCACGGGAAAGACGAGGTTTCATGGATTTCGCCATGTCGCATTTTAGGGTACCATTAATCCCAGCGAGATTCGTCGAGGCTGGACATTTGGACTGACGACGAATCTCGGTGAGATTAGGGTACCATATAAGGTCATCTGCATATAACCACTTAACTTCACTTGAATATAAAAATTTTGATACAAATAATTTGCGGAAATGACCGGCTTTTATTCTTAATTAAATGCAAGAACGATGTAATCTACGTTCCCAGCATTTCATTCGAGATGGTTTGGGATAAAATGTTCATTCTTAAAGGATTAAAATCGTATTTTAACATAAAATTATATAAATTATACAAATCAAACCCATATTTTATGACTATAAAACACATATTGAAGATAATTCCTCTTAACGGTCGGATTTTCGAGCGTACGGATAAGAATGTAATCTACGTGCTCGAGTCACAAAAACATTTAATAACTAAAAGTAAATCTGTTTATTTTTGTTTCACTTTGTCGACAGTGATAAAAATTTTTATGAATAATATAACATATCGATGATAGAAAATAAGAATTCTCTGAAGAAAATGCTCATGTGTAATCAACGTGATGTAATCTACGTTTCGTGTGTTTTGTAATTTCCATCTTTTTGGGCTAAATGGTGGTAGTAAAACAAATCAGAGCACTCTGCCGGATCTTTTAGACTGGTTTAGTCTTGATACTATTTACTAAATTTCCGAATAGAAAAAAAGAGAACCAACAAGCATTTTTTGAATAAAGGTCACCTAATAAACATATTGACAACCAAGCAAAGAATACAGTAAGTAATGAATTAGCATCAACTATAACATATCACCTGAAATAAGACGTATCAGATCATGCTCTAAATGCTCTTTCCAATGTTCTCTTTAAAACAATACAAGCTGTAACTGACGCCATTTTTTCAACTATCCAATTATGCAACAATTACTGATATAATACCCAGGATCTGAAGAAAAATTCAGCAAAATAAACAAGGGAATTTTTTTTTTTTAAATAATTTTTTTATTTACGAAATTTTCACTTAACACACGAAAGGTGAAGATAACGAATAGTGATCAATCTCATACCTCCTATAAGCAATACAAAATAGATAGTTGGGCAAACACGGGCCCTTGGACACACCAGAGGTGGGATCAGGTGCCTAGGAGGAGTAAGCATCGCACCCGCCGTGAGCCCTATATCCTGATCAGGTAAACGGAGTTATCCGCAGTCAAAATCAGTGTGCCAAGAACGGCCTAACAATCGGTATGAAACACGTCAGACAGCATTTGACCCAATGATAAGTTGTATTGACGAACTAGATCGTTATAACGACCATAGAATTTGCGAAATGCTTACTTCAATCGAGACTGTTGAAACCTCTGTACCATCAACTTGTTTATCACTGTTGCATACATGTATATGAGAAATAGGTTACATGGGTATTTTCACACAGTATACTCATTTTGAAATACGAACTCAATAACATCAGGTATACTGTCTGCATTTCATATTTATCTTATTCGTTTAAGTAAGTATATGGAAGGGAATATTGCTTGAGAGCATGTACCTACAATAAGCGTTTCGTATAAACCGTCATTGCGTCGTATTGTACACGGGCATGGGGACGATGATTACCGAACATATTTGGGTTGCTGAGACCGACGTCATATACAAAGTTGGAAAATGACGTGAGTAACTACACATTTTGTTTGTTGAAAATATTAATCGCTTCATGTATGACAAGAAGTACTACAAGAAAGTAATAATTACGCAAATGTGCAACTCAAATGTAATTTGGATAGCAGAATTTTCCATAAAATTGGCACATTGAATTGTTTACAAATCTGACACGTGCTCAGTGCCTCTCTTTCGTTTTTCCCGAACTGGTGACCTCCAGGTCAATGCACATCGGCGATTACGAGCAGGAATTACTGATTCATGACTCGACATTTTCTGCTGATTTGACGGGTTTATTGCTTCAGATTCACTCTGATTCTATTAAATTGTATGTTCATGTATTTAATTACAAATATGTTAAATATTTGTTCTTTTATATTTCAATTTATCTACCGTCAGTTACAGCTTGTATTGCATTAAAAATTGACTTGTTACTTTGGAATAATGATTTGCCAATTTATCTAAGGTGGCTCTTTACACTAAAATTTTATTTAATGGCTCGTTCAAGCACCGCGTATGAAGCATGATTTCACCATCGAAAAAGTAATACAAGCTCTCGTTTATTTTATGTTTTTGGGGTGATTTCTTCCGGAATGATAAAAAAGGTGTTTTGTTTGCAAATAAAAGATTATAGAGTCCAAATTCCGCTGAAATTTGGTGCATGATATGAATATCTAATAAAAAATGCCCAAAGGACTCAGGTTCCAATAAAAATATTTATGAAAATTGAAAACGCTATTTATTAATAGTTTTTAATCCACGGATAAAATCTCCAAATACATATCATTTAGGATAAAAAGATATATTAGAGTTTCTCCTAAAAAGAAATGGAGATGAAATGACCAAATTTCAAACATATCCACAGAGAAATTTGGATTGTGGAATCTCTTATTTGCAAACAAAACACATATTTCATCATTCCAAAAAAAAAAGTCACAAAAATTCATATAAAATAATTGAGAGACTGTATCCCTCTTTCGATGGTAAAACATCATAAGAAGCCTAGGTGTTTTAACGACCCATTAAATAAAATTTTGCTGTAATTTATGAGCCACCTTATAACGCGAGGAGTCACGACAAGAAAGGTAACTCATAATTTATTTTATCCATGTAAAGAAATAACAGGAATTATCGCTCTTTTAAACAGTTATCTCAGAATTTTGATACACTTTGAAAATAAATTTTGAATGCATGTTGGCAGCTATTTGTCCAAATCCATAAAAATTATCTGCAGTCTGGCTTCAAGGGTATGGCCAGACTTATCAAAATATGGCTGTTCTTTCATTCAATTACGTAATTAACAAAGTTTTTATGAGTTACATTTCTGACAATGTTTCAAAATTGATAGTCTTTATACTGAGTCGTTTCCGTGGAATATTAGAATGCATACCGATTTTAGATATCGACAGAGACCTGGTGTACGATTCCTCGCGTTTCAATAACTCGGTAAGACGTGTCTCATCAATGAGGACATATCCCCGCGATGAAGAGGAAGGATTTTCGTAATCACAGTGCCGGTACAGCCTTACTAGCATTCACATCCAGTTTCGCTATACAATCATAGCTCTTATCCTTAGACGAATCTGGCTCCAGTTTTTGGCACTCTGTTTTTCCCTAAACTAGCTCTTACAAGTTTATTATTTCGGATTTCAAAAATTTCGGTTGAGCATCACTTAAGAGACATAATATGTCGAAATGCGCATCTGGTGCATCAAAATTGGTACCGTATAAGTTTTACATTATGACCCCTGGGTCGAGGCCTCTGCTGGTGGACTGTTAGTCCACGAGGGTCTCTACAGCTCAGTAGCTAAGTATCTGGTGCATCAAAAATTGGTACCGTATAAGTTTTACCCTATCTACACTATTTAGAAGGAAGAAACTACAATTCGTAATGTGCATTAAATAGAGAAATGTTTATATATATTCCGTGCTATGTGATCGTAGCCTAGTACACCAATCAGTTTTTGTGTGTGCAAATTGCCTGATTTCAAATAACAGACCTCCTCCCGTGGGTCTTTCCAGGCCTAGAAAAGAACTTAAGTAGAAACTTGGAATTAAGTCTGAGATTTTACTCAAATTTTGACTGCTCAAATTGAAATTTTTTTCCCCGATAAATCCAAACCGAAACTCAACTCTCATTAACCCAAATCCCTGTGGTCTGATTTCTTCACTGCAATGAATTATAAAGTGGCGGGTCCATAACTTTCTAACGGGTGGGGGAGGGGGGGGGGGGCAGTAAACGACTGAGTCTCTGGGGGCTGCCTTTCAAGAGGCACTTTTAAAGATTTTCTACAAAACGTCGTTCTCTTGTGAATATCATTATTATGTAATACGAGTTAAATGTCACAGCAATACAATTATCCTCATAATTCCCTCTCCATGTAACCCCATACAATAATACGAGTTAAATGTATGTCACAGCAATACAATTACCCTCATAATTCCCTCTCCATGTAACCCCATACAATAAAAAGTTCAGCATCATAGAACTACCCAGTCCATTGAATACCCGATGTTGGCAAACAACCAGTTTTCATTGGGCCGTTTGACGTATTCGCTAGTACGCGAAATAAAAGACACCACAGAGTTGTCTACTTCTGCTTTATACTTAGATATTTTATTGGAAATAGATATTAACGGCAAACGAACAATTTGACTTTATGACAAACGGGGTGATTTCAGCTTCTCCATCGTCAACTTCCCATATTTATGTAGCAATATTCCAGTATCACCTGCATATGGTTTTTATACATGCATCTCTTAACTGATTCGGTATGCAAGATGTTCTGCGAATGGTCAGTTTTTAAATCGAGGCAGGCTATTGACTTTGTTGATGGTGCAGGAGATTTTACAGTCTCGTTTAAAGTCAGCATTTCGCAAATTATATCGTCGTTATGAGCGGGTTCAAATGTTTTAGTAGAAACGAAGCAGGCGAGGACGTGCTTTTGTACATCTGGTAAGGAGTTAGGACTGTACTTAAACACACAATTGTGTCATCAAACGTTTCCATTGTCCGTCTATCTCACGACAATGTATCATGAACTATCGGACAAGTATTATAATAATACAATACAGTACTTTTTATTTCCAGAAAGGACAATTTCATTCCATATCTTTAAAAATAATATCTAAACAGAAAATATTACAACAAAAATATCTACATCACAACTGATAAAAAACGCCCATAACAACACAGTGGAAGATCCAGAGGGGGTTCTGGGAATTAGAAGATCCAGAGGGGGTTCTGGGAATTAGAAGATCCAGAGGGGGTTCTGGGAATTAGAAGATCCAGAGGAAGGTTCTGGGAATTAGAAGATCCAGAGGAGGGTTCTGGGAATTAGAAGATCCAGAGGAGGGTTCTGGGAATTAGAAGATCCAGAGGAGGTTCTGGGAATTAGAAGATCCAGAGGAGGGTTCTGGGAATTAGAAGATCCAGAGGAGGGTTCTGGGAATTAGAAGATCCAGAGGAGGGTTCTGGGAATTAGAAGATCCAGAGGAGGGTCTGGGAATTAGAAGATCCAGAGGGGGTTCTGGGAATTAGAAGATCCAGAGGAGGTTCTGGGAATTAGAAGATCCAGAGGGGGTTCTGGGAATTAGAAGATCCAGAGGAGGGTTCTGGGAATTATAAGATCCATAGGAGGGTTCTGGGAATAAGAAGATCCAGAGGGGGTTCTGGGAATTAGAAGATCCAGAGGAGGTTCTGGGAATTAGAAGATCCAGAGGAGGGTTCTGGGAATTAGAAGATCCAGAGGAGGTTCTGGGAATTAGAAGATCCAGAGGGGGTTCTGGGAATTAGAAGATCCAGAGAAGGTTCTGGGAATTAGAAGATCCAGAGGGGGTTCTGGGAATTAGAAGATCCAGAGGAGGGTTCTGGGGGTTGGAACCCCTTTTGTCAGAAAAGTTTGCTAAAAAGGTAAAAATAACGCATTTTGAAGGTGGGACCAAAATTAATGATAGAGACCCCTCCTTTGAAAAATTCCTGGATTCGCCCCTTCAACGTTGACGTCATTGTATCCAAAACCATAAAGGAAATATCAATAATCGTATATACATATTATGCATGTACAAGAATATGTTCCTGCATGTATATATGCTTATCTACTAACAACTCGCTGTCAGGGACAGGCACCTTACGTTATAACTTGTTGGAAAATATCAGTAAACGACTTCGTACCTGTTGGACATGCATTAAGTGTTGCAGTTGTTAATGCCGTATTTTACCGGATGTTACAGCGCCGGGTTATCTGTTATTTTACGTATATCACGTGCATCATCAAACAGCACATCATTGTTTCATAGGGTTCTATACAGTTAGAATTTAATTCTGTAACCACTTCAATCTTCGCGATTTGTCTATAGACATATGTATGCACGTTTATACCTGTTAGGTGTTTGATGCTTAATACGACTATGTCTTCTTCATTTAGCTGTGTACATGGTATTGCTCGAGATTCCATCGTCTCTTCAGCTTACCTCCGTACTCTCGGGGTGCGGGAACTATGGCAGTATGGGATACCGAGACTTCCGCTAATGGCGTAAATGACGCACCACATACTCGAAGGGAAGCGTGGAAGTGAAATACATTGCTGGATCCAGTAAGTGCTCTACCAAGCCCCTATCTTTGCTCCTCACGAAAATGTTAACAGCTGTGAAGGAGAAACTTCAAACTTACTGTGCGACTACATATGCCAGAAGTGGTGTTAATCAAATGTGGATTCTAAAAAATTCTAAAGAACTTTTAGTAAACTTGAAATCACAGAATTTTCCCCAAATCAATAGCACTAAAACCTATGACTTTTCAACACTATACACGACCATTCCTCACGATAAATTAAAGACTAGACTTTTTTTACATCATAGACAGTTGCTTCTTCAACAAAAACGGAAAACGGAAATATTCATATCTAGTGATCAGTCATTCAAAAACTTACTTTGTTAAACACCACTCTGATTCCACGCACAAGTACTCTGAAGTTGAAATAAAAAATATGCTAGAGTTCCTCATTGACAATATCTTCGTGGTCTTTGGTGATCAGGTCTTCCAACAGTCTGTTGGAATTCCCATGGGCACGAATTGTGCTCCTTTGTTAGCTGACCTGTTTTTATATTCATATGAAGCAGAATTTATTCAAAAACTTCTACGTGAGAAGAAAAAATCTCTCGCTGTGACCTTCAATTCGACTTTTAGATATATCGATGACGTTTTGTCTATTAACAATTATAGCTTTCATTCATATGTCGATTTGATATATCCCTGTGAGCTCGAAATAAAGGACACCATAGAGTCGTCCACTTCTGCTTCATACTTAGATATTTTATTGAAAGTAGACATTAACGGCAAACTGACAACTCAACTGTATGACAAACGGGATGATTTCAGCTTCTCCATCGTCAACTTCCCACATTTATGTAGCAATTCCATTATCACCTGCATATGGTGTTTATATATCTCAACTGATTCGATATGCAAGAGCTTGTTCTGGGTATAGTCAGTTTTTAAATCGAGGTAAGCTACTGACAAACAAGTTGATGGTACAGGGATTTCAACAGTCTCGATTGAAGTCAGCATTTCGCAAATTCTATGGTCGTTATAACGATCTAGTTCGTCAATACAACCTCGCATTGGGTCAAATGCTGTCTGACGTGTTTCATACCATTTGTTAAGCCGTTCTTGGCACACTGATTTTGACTGCGGATAACTCCGTTTACCTGATCAGGATATGGGGCTCACGGCTGGTGTGACCGGTCAACAGGGGATGCTTACTCCTCCTAGGCACCTGATCCCACCTCTGGTGTGTCCAGGGGTCCGTGTTTGTATTGCTTGCAGGGGTTATAAGATTGATCACTGTTCGTTGTCTTCACCTTGCATAGATACATAAAATGTTTAACTGAATATTATTACTATAGCGATTTCATTTATCAAATTAATGAATTCAAGAAGATATAAGTGAAAACTGATTTCACAGGTATTTGGTACTACCTTAATTTATTTCATCCTTAAATGTCTCACAGAATATATTTTGCTGCTTCGTTGCTGTTATGTCGATTCAGTAAATGGAATATGTTTACATGCACCTGTGTATTTTGCTCTTTTACCGGAAAAAGGAGGATTGGGTTGCGCTTTGGTTTCTGATGTGAAGAAATGAAAATATATCAACATAACAAGCCTACACATTTCCCCCTACTGAGAATTTCACAGAAGATAAATCCTCACCGTATACATTTACATGTACTGTCATCGCTTTTTCATTTAAATCTAATACTTTTTGGCCACTAAGAGTTACATGTACTTAGTCGCACAGTCGCACAGTCTGGCTGTACTAGTAGAACAACACAGTTAATTCATTGATAATTTAGAAACTTCATTAAGAATATAATGAACTTTGAAACCTTTTGGTATCACACTCCCTTCTCTTCCCCTGTTTCTCTTTACCGAATGAGCCCCGAGTCCATTTCCTGCAAAAGTTACTAGTGTATAAACTCACCCAATAAAACTAGAATATATATGTTTTAAGACCTTTATGTATAGAATATTCTGTAACACATATTTCTAATTGTTAATATTTTTGGCATAGCCAGTAAGGGTGACCCTTCCAGTAAGCTTCCATGATGGAAATCTACAACACTGTTATACGTTACAAACAAAATTAGATACGTAAATACTACATACCATATTTGACACAGCCTATTGGTCCCCAATTCAAGATCAGGTGGCAAATATCTTAACAAAGTATAAACATGATAGTCATTTCCGTATTAATGCGCTGCAGGCGTGAACAGTTCGCGTATGAATCTTGATGAACATAATCAATTCTATTTCAACAGTTTGAAATTCTGACAAAGGTGGAAATAGAATGTAAATATTTCTTAAATGATACAAAATGATGAAATAAGAAGACCAAAATCAATGGTCTCTTAAATGGGATTTGTAACTGATTTATAATCGCTTAGAACACAATCACGTTAGAATAGTATGTTTGAGTTTGAGTGTTGGGATACGCCTAAAAGGAAGATGGGTTAGAGTTTGAGTTTGAGGATAAACAAGTTCAAGTTCTGAAAACGATGTATGAGCGCTAGAATATAGTTTTTGGTGTACCCTCACGGCATGGGAAAAGTGCCATTTTCCAAAGTTTGCTTTATGTAATGCAGATGAACTTTAAATTAGATCGGCCAATGAAACGAAAAAGGATTGTGAAACGAAAAAGGAAAAAGTGATCCGATTGCGATCTGTACGTGTTTCAGATGTGACCTGGGATGCTTAACAACTTCAGCTGATGACGCGGACATGCATGTAGTGATAATAATAATCATAGATACATTGATAAATATTAATATTGATTGTTTTCATGTTTAACGCCACACTCAACAATTTTTCAGTTATATGGTGGTGCCCAGTGTTTATTGGTGGAAGAGAGAACCCAGCTACAATGTAGCTGGAAAGAGACCACCGATCTTCCGAAAGTAAACTGGGAAATTTTCTCACTTACCGGCCATGTGATTTTGAGCGCGATGCTCTAACCACTCGGCCACGGAGGTCCCAATAAATATTAATAAATATTAATAAATGTATTATTTACTTTACGTGCAATAAGTCTTTCGCGTACGTGTAAATATGGATATACATGTATACAAGCACATGTTTGTTGTCATCAATTGAAATTATGCGAAATTGCAGTGTAAACGATGACCAAATGAAATATGCGTAAAGATAAATAGCATTTTTGAAAATACACGAGGGTGTGAACTGTAACGGCGTATTCTTCAGAGAAACAAATACACTGTACAAGTTTTCGTAATTTTTATTGTTATCTAGAAAGATATGCTTAACTATGAAATACTCAAGCGTTCAATTGAAGTCTAGTACATGTATTGAATGTACCTCCATCACAGAAGAGCTGATATCTCGGAAACTGCATAATTTGGAACACACGAGGGGCGGGCCTTAGCATACACAGCAGACATGGTCACGCCTGATTGCACAAAGAAGAGGGATTTTTAGCATGGATTCCAGCTAGACAATAGTAATTTTACAATGCTACGCTATCTCACAAAAATGCACCATGAACGCTCGGAAACGTACAATACAATGAATCAATACGTTTTATTTCACATCAAGGCCCCAAAAAGGGTTAATGCATTACAAGTGTTTGTAAATTAGTCATTAAACAGAAAACAAAGGATATCTAAGTCACAACTGACAAGAACGCCTATAACAACACTGGCCGACCCAGAGGAGGGAGTTCCGGGGATTAAAACACACGCCCCTTTCGTCCGAACATTTTGCAAAAAAAGGTAACAATTACGCATTTTAAGGCTGCCCTGCAACATTATTCAATACGTGTTATCATATCCAAAAAGCCATGAAGGAAATATCAAACTTCTATATACATATTATACATGTACACAAACATAATTCTGCATGTATAATTATCTGTATATTTACTAACAACTCGCTATAAGGGACAGGCACCTTACGTTATAACTTGTTGGAAAATATCAGTAAGCGATTTGTTACCTGTTGGACATGCATTAAGTGTTGCAGTTGTTAATGCCGTATTTTACCGGATGTTAAAGCGCCGGGTCATCTGTTATTTTACGTATATCACATGCATCATCAAACAGCACACCGTTGTTATATGAGATTCTATACAATTCAGTCTTCGTGATTCGACGACGATGATGAAGATTTAAAGTGCAGACTGCCCAGTAGGGGCCCTGCTACACTTGGTTTGTTGCGGCGAGGCGACGATGGTGGTGGACCCTCGGATCCCCCAGAAACGGGGACGGGTCTTCCTGAAGATCCGGGGATGGTTAGGTCCTCTAGAAGGTGGTGGATGGGTCCATCTCCTCATCCTAGAGTCGATCGCCCACGGATCCCCACAGTATAGTCGGGGGAAGGGCTTCTTGAAGGTAGCGTAGCGGTCAGCTGGGTTCGATTGCCGGTGGCCAGTTAGCTCAGTTGGTAGAGCACCTGACTAGAGATTCAGGGGCCCGGGTTCCAATCCCGGTCTGGTCCGTTGCATTTTCTCCCTTCCTGTTACATTTGGTGCCGTAGACCAGCCCCTGGAACTGACAGGTGAAAATGTCTGCCAGGGGATAAAGATCCTGGGTTGATGTCTTCAGGTGTGAAGACATTTAAGGAGGGAGGAATGTAGCGGTCAGCCGGGTTCGATCGCCGGTGGCCAGTTAGCTCAGTTGGTGAGGACCTGACTAGAGATTCAGGGGGCCCGGGTTCGAATCCCGGTCTAGTCCACTGCATTTTCTCCCTTCCTGTTACAGTAGCTTGCTATTCTTCATCTGTGGTCGATCGACCCTCGGATCTCCATCAGTAAAATCGGGGAGACGGTGGTGTTTTTTTTTTTTTACTGATTCTTCGAGATTTTTCTATTTGCACGCTATATATACTCTTGTTCTATGTTTGATGCTTAATGCGACTAAATCATTCTCTCACCAGAGGACGCGTTACGCAAGCTTCACATACACACGGAACTCTGGGTAGAGAATGAAGACTGTGATCGTGAAATTGGGTTTCTAGATTAGGATAGGGGCGAATTGCCAGGGGACCCTTTTTCCTTTTTACCGGAAGTGGGGACCCCAAATCTCTCTCTCGATTCCGGGAACAGAAGGTGTAATGTTGTAGATTTGGCCAGTGTACATAATTGTCACCTTTATTGTTGATTATTGCTGATTAGTCTATTACATTTGATTTAACCACGTGATCAGGTGTTAGTGTCGGTTTATCCTACTCCGGGGATCATTTTAACTAGATCTTTAAATGTTGATCTCCGTGGCCGAGTGGTTAGAGTATCGCGCTCAAAATCACATGGCCTCTCACCTCTGGTCGGCACGGGTTCGAATCCCGCTCCTTCCGAATTTATTGTTAAAGTCATAATTAATCAATAAAACGATGCTTCTTGTATTTACATAATACTTTTATGGGTTCTTTCATCACATATAAACAGCCTCATGAAAACATTTTAACAAACAGTTGAGCTGTTTCAAGTCATGTGAATCGTTCGCTCAAATGTCAGCGAAAATTCGGTTGACTACAATTGTGTGCTTATGTTATCAAATTTCGGAGTGATATTTTCTTTTAATCGATATTAGTAAGTACAAGAAGCATCGTTTTAGTGATTAATTATTACTTTAACATCAAATTCGGCTCGCAAATGCCGCCTCCAGCTAGAGGCGAATTTCCAGTTTACGTAATGGCGCCGGTTCTGACGTTTTCCTGGCACGGTAAACTCATAGGGAAGCGTAGAACTTAAGGTAAAAACAAACAGATGCGTATTTTTTTTTCTTTCATTAAATATCATTACTATGGAGATTCCATTTATCAAATTAATGAATTTAAGAAAATGTAAGTGATAAATGATTTCACAGGTGTTTGGTACTTCCTTAATTTATTTCATCTCTAAATGTCTCACAGAATATATGTTGCTGCTTCGTTGCTGTTATATCAATTCATTAAATGGAATATGTTTACATGCACCTGTGTATTTTGGTCTTTTGCCGGAAAAAGGAGGATTGGGTTGCTCTTTGGTTTCTGATGTGAAGAAATGATAAGAGGCCCATGGGCCACACCGCTCACCTGAGTCACCTTGGTCCATATCAGAAGACTTTCCATATATATTTGCATGTAAAACCGTAGTCCGTATTATGGCCCCAACCTACCGTACCCCTGGAGGCCATGGTTTTTTGCAAAGTTGAATCTACACTATGTCAGAAAGCTTTCATGTAAATGTGAACTTCTTTGGCCCAATGGTTCTTGAGAAGAAGATTTTTAAAGAGTTTTTCTATATATTTGTATGTAAAACTTTGATCCCCTATTGCGGCCCCATCCTACCACAGGGGGTCATGATTTGAACAAACCTAATTCTGCACTATGTTAGGAAGCTTTCATGTAATTTTCAGCTTTTCTGGCTCAGTGGTTTTTGAGAAGAATATTTTTAAAGATTTTCTCTATATATTTGTATGCAAAACTTTGAACCCCTATTGTGGCCCCATCCTACCCCCGGGGGCCACCATTTTAACAAACCTGAATTTGCACTATATCAGGAAGCTTTCATGTAAATATCAGCTTTTCTGACTCAGTGGTTCCTGAGAAGAAATTTTTTTTAAGAATGTCCCTCTATATTTGTATGTAAAACTTTAATCCCCTATTGTGGCCCCATCCTACCCCCGGGGGCCATGATTTTAACAATTTAGAATCTGCATTATATCAGAAAACTGTCATATAAATATCAGCTTTTCTGGCTCAGTGGTTCCTGAAAAGATTTTAAAAGATTTGTCCTATATATTTGTATGTAAAACTTTGATCCCCTATTGTGGCCCCATCCTACCCCCGGGGGCCATGATTTTAACAAATTAGAATCTGCACTATATCAGAAAGCTTTCATATAAATCTTAGCTTTTCAGGCTCAGTGGTTCTTGAGAAGAAGATTTTTCCTATGTATTTGTATGTAAAACGTTGATCCCCTTGTGGCTCCATCCTACCCCGGGGGCCAGGATTTTAACAATTTAGAATCTGCATTATATCAGAAAACTGTCATATAAATATCAGCTTTTCTGGCTCAGTGGTTCCTGAAAAGATTTTAAAAGGTTTTTCCTATATATTTGTATGTAAAACTTTGATCCCCTATTGTGGCCCCATCCTACCCCCGGGGGCCATGATTTTAACAAATTAGAATCTGCACTATATCAGAAAGCTTTCATATAAATCTTAGCTTTTCAGGCTCAGTGGTTCTTGAGAAGAAGATTTTTCCTATGTATTTGTATGTAAAACGTTGATCCCCTTGTGGCTCCATCCTAACCCGGGGGCCAGGATTTTAACAATTTAGAATCTGCATTATATCAGGGGGCTTTCATATAAATCTCAGCTTTTCTGGCTCAGTGGTTCTTAAGAAGAATTTTTTTAAAGAATGTCCCTATATATTTGTATGTAAAACTTTGATCCCACCTTGTTGCCCCATCCGACCCCCCGGAGGCCATGATTTTAACAAACTTGAATCTGCACTATGTCAGGAATCTTTCAAGAGTTTTATGGTGGGCAAGGAAATATGTAACCCTGCCTGAAGATAATTGATAAAAATATGGTGACAAGCTAGATAAATGAGAGACATCCTGATGGGAACAACTGAATCCTGAGAGCTTAAATTGGGACCTCTGTAGAAACCTCTAATGATACAATTACGCTTAATGATACAAACTACATTAAGGGGTTCAGTTGCAACGCTTAATGATACAAATTATCGCATTAACGGTCTACAATGTAAACCGTTAATGATACAATTCCCCCCTAATGATACAATTGTATCATTGAGCGTTCCATTTGCAGTGTTGTTGCGACGCTTAATGATACAACCACAAATGTGCAGTCCAAACCGCTAATGATACAAGTTACATCATTAAGCGTCGCAACAGCAACGCTTAATGTTACAAATATACAGTGTTTGTTTGAACTTTTCTTTTTTAATTTTTCAGGTAACCCAATCTCTCCATGGGGGTCAAACATTTTGGGGGGTACATAGCAATATTAAAATTTAAAGTCATAAATCCCTGGGGCTTCAACCTCTTATCCCCCTCCTCCGTTGGATCTGCTGCATGTTTTAATTATCAATCACACAGATCAATTTCTTTAGCTCACCTGAGTCAAAGACTCAAGTCCAAGTGAGCTTTCCTGCTAACATTTTGCTCGTCTGTCTTTCCATCCGTAAACTTTTTAATGTTTTCGACTTTTCACCTATAACGACTGGGCTAATTTCAATAAGATATACTATAAGTCATCCTTGGATAAAGGTGATTCAGGTTTGTTCAAATAAAAAAAACATGCCACCTTGAAAGGGGAGAAAATCGAGAAAATGCAAAAATATGGAGGGGTAATTTAATAATCTTTTCAAGAACCACTGTGTCATAAGAGTGGAGATTTACATGAAAGCGATTCCGGATATAGAGTAGATTAATTTTTTTTTCCAGATCCTGGTCCATCGGAGTAAGGTGGGCGCAATAGGGTATCAAAGTTTTACATGCTAATATATAGGAAAATCTCCAGAACCACTGGGCCAATTTTAATCAAACTTGGAACAAATCATCCTTGGGTGTACGGAATTAAAGTTTGCTTAAATGAAGGACCATTCCTTTTGAAAGGGGAATAATCACAAAAAGACAAACATAGGGCGGGGGCACATAAAAATCTTCTTCTCAAGAACCACTGGACCAAAAACGATGAAATTTATTCAAAAGCTTTCTGACACACATGTACTTTTATATCAGAAACATCTTTGAAAATATCTCTTGAACTATATAAACTATGGCTTTAATATTTTGTATATACATTTTTACTACAATATATTTCATGTGATGCAATGGTGTGTGATCTTGTGACTTTGACCTGGAAGTTTGACCTACTTTTGATAAAATAAATTGACCTACTCAATATTTCCTAAACTATTTAAGATCGATCTCTCATATTTTGTATTCATACTCTATATGACAAAAGATTTCATGGATTTTGACTTTGTGATCTTGAACTCGAAAGTTTGACCCACTTTTAAGAAAATATAACCTACTGGAACCATTCTTGGTAGGGATTACATATTTAGTATGTAAATTCTTTATGGCAAGACCTTATCATTCATTGTGACGTTGGAACTTGTGACATTGACCTTGAAGTTTGGTCTCATTAAAAAAAAAAGACCTATTCAATATCTCGTGAACTATGCATTTTTTTCACTTTCTCTCTTTATTGAGTTTATTGCGGAGTTTATGCACAGTATAAAGGCGTATCATTAAAATCTCCAGATTTCTTGAATCCTCTATCACCGTGTGAAAGTCCCTTTAAAAGGGCATGGAAACGAATTGAGCAGAAATTTTTCAAATTTCATTTTTCCATTTTTAAGGTTTAGAATGCTTAATCAAGGTATTGTTCATACTCAATTAAAATTTGAATGTCTGTTGTTGAGTTACTAGTGAGATACATGTGTTAGGTAAACAAGGCTCGTGCCATGTTTTTGTTTACATGTAGATTGCTTAATAGAAAATAGCATGTTTGCACAGTATAAAGGCGTATCATTAAAATCAAAATGCGATGTGCCAAACGCTAAAAACTACATGTACATGTATTTAATTGTGTTCATAATTAACTTGTAAATTGGAAAAAAATCTGTTTTAAACGAAATGTTTACTAGTATATTTAACCTATGTAAACAAATCATGGCACGAGCCTTGTTTACATAATAATGAATTGTGAGTTCTGTATCTCCCATGTACCTCGACATCTGACATTTAATTTTTGCCGAGCATTAGAAATACCCCAGTTAAGCATTCTAAACATTAAAATTGAAAAAAAAATTGAAAAGTTTCAGCTCAAATCTTTAAATTTAGATTAAACTACATGTAGTTTGAACGTGTTTAGTGTAAAAGCACAATAAGATTCCTCCTATGTTTCTCTTGGGTGTTGGATTGCAGGTGCAAATTTACACGTATAAAATTAATAGTAGGATAACGCAACCCTCTCATTTGTATTTCATTTATAAAGCTTCCTTTTCATTAGTTGGGCTAGAAAAGTGGAATTTTACATGAAAGTTCCCTGACATACATGTAGAGTAAATTCAAGTTTGTTCAAATCATGGTCTCTGGGTGTAAGGTGGGGCAACATTAGGGGTGCTGACACATGTATGTAGGGAAATTCTTTAAAGATATGATATAATATACGTATTCATTTGCCTATAAACTGTTTCCTTGTACATAGTACAAGAGCAGCCCTCCCCCTAACCATTTGTCCTCCGAAAACCTGGTTATAAAGCAGGCCCACCCACCCCGGAAACCTGGCTAACT
>NC_079166.1:3649923-3757423 GCF_947568905.1 Ostrea edulis
TTTTCACATCTGATGACAAATAAAAAAAAAACAAAAAACAAAAAAACAAAACAAAAAAACAACAACAAAAAACACCAAACCCAACTACAAAATGATTCTATTTTGCCGACAGCAGCCGTAGTTAATAGAAAATTTTAAGATTGGGGTCCCGTCTGGTTGATTGGAATATGTCCTTTGTAGCCCCTGGTTTTCGTAATAGGCGACTAAATAGTGCGATCCTTCGGATACCAAAACCCTGTGTCACAGCAGGTGCGGCACGATAAAGATCCCTCCCTGTTCAAAGGCTGTAAACGTTGAACATAGGCCTAAACTTAAAGTCCTTCAACGGCAATGGTGATGTCTCCATATGAGTGAAGAATTCTCGAGAGGGACGTTGAAATATACAACTAACCAACCGTCTGTTTGAAGTTTTAAATAAATGAAATACCCTATGGTAATTAGATGCCTAAATGTTAGGTCCCTTGTGAATCCGGGATAATAATATATAGGCCCTCTTACTTGTTGTAAGAGGCGACTAAATGTGGCGGTCCCTAGGATGAGACTGCTAAAACCCAGGTCCCGTGTAACAGCAGTTGTGGCACAATAAAAATATCTTTCCCTGATCAAATGCCGTAAGCGCTGAGTGAAAACGTAACTTTTACAACCTTTTACTGGCAATAGTGACGTTTCCATATGAGTGAAAAATTGCGGAGCGGTACGTTATACAATATACAAGCAACCAACTTCAAGTGATATTTAAACTAGTTTCAAATAAGGTCACAAGATAACCATATCTGCTAGTTTCGCCTTTCTTACGATGATGCCTTTTCCAGTATCTGCCGCTAACTCGACCTTAGATATTAGCAAATACTGTAGCTCCCCCAGGGTGCATGGAATGCAAGCCTAAATTGAAGTTACCACCGACAAGTATCAATGTTGTCGTTACTTATGTTCAAGGTTTAAGCTAGTTTCTGCCTCCTGTAACTTAATAATGACCTTATTATGGTTAAACTATTCATTTCCATGTGTTTCCTGAACTTGTGGGGCCTCTGATAGCACCTTCAATTTTACTTAACTGATTTTCAGCTAACTTTCCGTTGAGTGCATGTGCAAAAAATCAACGTTTCATTTCAGTCATCATGGTACTTTAAGACTTTGTTATTTGTTAAAACATTTTCTACTTCATTACGAATAATTCGTCGAAGGTCTCTGTCCATTGAACAAAAGTTGGAATTTCCGTGATGCAATTCTGCGTGCATTTCCTGTTCGGCGTTAATAACAAAGCAAGAACTTGTGTTAACAATTTCGAAAGGTGGCTTTACCACATGAGACACACAATTGAACACTGTACAAAAACTAATTTCATTGGCTGAACTTATCTACCCATGAATAACATACATCACATGACTAAAACCTGTTGATACAATATTTTTACACTATACTTTGAAACGCGAAAATCAAAATATTTGTAGGGAAGTTGACACAGTACAATGGCAGGATCGAGACCATATAAAGTTTCGAATAGAACTTCTACTAGGGATATAAATTTAGATTCTCTATACAGTGATCCCCCGCTATATTGCCCCCCCCCCCCCCCCCCCGTTATAATGCCACCCCCGCATATCGCCCAAAAAGTTCAAAGTCCCATTTTCCTCGCTATGTAAAACCCCTTTATAACGCCATCCCCCGCATACCGCCATCCGCCAGCCTATTTACAGGTACGATTTGGTCCATTACCGTTATAATCACCCCCGCTAATTATCGCCAATCAATGGCAGGAAAATTTCAGTGAGCAGCCTTAACCAGTTATCCACCGTTAGTCCTCCTGGTATTAAAGTTTGGAGCAGATAATAAGTTACGTAAACGATAATCAAATATGCAATATTGTTTTTGAAATCTGAGTATGGCGGACACACCGAAATCTAATAGCACATTGATGTAGTAGATAAAATTTGTTTGATTTCTTATGACAGCTGTACACCCCCCCCCCCCCCCCGATATAATGCCACCCTCGTTATAATGCCAAATTTGCATTGGAACAAATGTTGGCGTTATAACGGGGGATCACTGTACATGATTTTGATCTTGTTAGGTTCTTATGTACATGCATTATAACTCGATCTAACACAGTAAATTGTCATTCGGACGATGTTTAAATTCCTTGTATTGAGAGGCCTGTGACCTTTTTACAAAGATAGTCCCTAGGTTTACAGTGCCCTCTCTCCACCTCCCGATATTTCTATAACTGACAATCTTGTAGGGAGTTTAAAAAAACGTAGATTAAAAATTGCAGTCATCTACATAACATCGCATTTCAGACTATACTATACAGTGTGTGGCTACTACATATTAGAACTACACTCTCGTCTCTGTGGAGTTTTTGGTCAGAATACATGTACATGTAACGACAGGTCTATAATCTCCCCTTACCATCCCTCCCCCGATATTTCTACAACTCTATCACCAGGGGATTTTTGAAAAGAAAACGCACTGCAGTAAAATTACTACCATAAGCATAATACCATAAACCAGACTATACAATATGTGATTTTTACATCATAGGATTACATGCAAGGTGAAGATAACGAACAGTGATCAATCTCATAACTCCTACAAGCAATACAAAATAGATAGTTGGGCAAACACGGACCCCTGGACACACCAGAGGTGGGATCAGAATACATGTACAGGTAATTCCTTATTGTAGCTTGTATATTATAGATCACTTAATACGTAACACTGAGATCAGCTGTTATGATCTCATTGTTATCTGAATGCACCGAACATAATAAGTGCTTATCATATTGTGTCACTATACTGTTATAAGGGAAAGCTTGGACATGATTCTACTAGTGCTCCGTGTTTTTCTGATTTTTACTTTTCTGGATATAGCGTTAGGCAAAACATGTGAAGAAAGACTTGAAATTCTTGAGAATCAATTTGATAGCCTTAAATTACGACTTGACGACCAGGCTGTCGCTGACAACGGTTTAGGAAACAGTGGACAGGATGAGGTAAATATCAAGCTCGAGAAAGAAAATCAAGATCTGGAAAGAAGAGTAGTGAGCCTTGAGGAAGCTCTAACTGACTCCAATAGACAAATGTACCTCCTTAAAGCTAGAGTCTCAGAATTAGAACGTAAAAACCAGGAACAAGAAACCAGACTAACAGCTGTGGAAGGGAATAGTCGAGTGTCCGAAATGAAAAGTTCAAATTGGGAGACATTTCTTGACGGAAAAGCAGAAAAACTCACGAAAAAGATTGAAATTGTTGATGAAAAGCACACTCCATCAGACAATTTTAAAAGTTCTCCATTAAATGACAATACTTTGACACAAACAAAAGGAAGGATTCTGACGTCCCTAATCAAACACCAGGTGCCAGTTCAGGAATATTCACAAATGGACGATGCACCAAATGTAGCGGTGGAAAAACGCCTCTTGTCCGGTGAGAATCTCGTTAGCAATGGTACCTTTTGAATGCTATGAATAGATGGTCGGTTGTAAGGAAATCTTGCAGGAGTAACTATAAATTAGAAGGAAATATGCAAACATGCAATTAAAAAAATAGACAAATAAATATAATCTATTATAGTTGTCACGTGCGTCGAGGAAGGACTGTTACCAAATTATTCCTTTTTCAAATGTCACCGTACATACAATTGTTGGTAACTTACATGTATTAATGGGACGTCATAGGAATATAATCATCTTGCTGAAGTAGCATCAAAGCACACAAAGTATTCTTGGGAGCAAAATGTATATCTGAAAGTAATCCGGGATTTTTTTTTTTTTTTTTTTTTTTTAGAAAAATCTAATACTAATGATATATTACTTTCGTTGAATTTTCGCAATTAACATTGATTCAATGAATTTATATATTCATTAGTTTACTACATACAGAGTAAGATATGTGCCACTGCTATATGCAGAGACTCAAGTGTGTGATATTTTTATCTTCAACCCCTCTAATCAGCAATGAACTCGTCCGTATAGTGCCTAGCATATCTCATGTTATTCATTGCGTGGACCCTGAGGTCCACACGCAGAAACTATATAAGCGAGTTGAAACTGGGTGTTATGGGGGAAAATACACAAATGTACGTTTAACTGAATCAGGATCCTATGGCTTGATGATGCGACCTTTATTTACAAACTGGATCATAAGTGTACAGATGTCGGACAAATCAGCTTGCGTGCACAAGTTTATGAATGATTATTGGTATTGTTCAATACAATGAGTACATGTTAAGGAAAGGTACGATATCATATTACAGCTCTAGCCAGTGATTGATCCAGAATATTCTTGAAGGTTCTACGATGGTGCGACCCAAGTTTCACTTTTACCACCCAGATGTGTGTGTATGTGTGTGTGTGTGTGTGTGTGTGTGTGTGTGTGTGCGTGCGTGAAAATATCCAGTCAATCCATTTAGACCCACCATTGGCGAGCTATGAGACTAATAATGAATTATCTGCAAGTTTGAAGATTTTGAAAATATATTTTTTAAAACAGTTTTAACAGTTTTTTAAAACATCTGTTAGAAATGTATGCCTATGATCCACGTTTTGTAGTCATTTTTAAAGGATAGCAACTTGTTTATTTACGATTTCAAAGGGACTCGGGAGTGTTAAAGAGTATATCTTAATCTACAACCTCGCTAATCAGCAATGAACTCGTCCATTCGATACTTGTTACAAATATATAAGCAAACAAACAAACAAAAACAAAACACAAACTCTCATTTAAATTGATATATCTCGTCCAATCATTCTGTGAAACAAACGTAATTATCTGTTTAGATAGTACTAATAATTTGAAATAAGCTATCTGTGTTTTAAATTTTAGCTTCTGAATATAAGATACTATTGTTTGGAGAATTTCTTACCTACATTATTTCAGAGACATTTATATAATAGGCCTATATATATTTAGTTATTTCGAACACAATGAGGACCACATTAAAATCTATGAAATGTAATCATGCTCGCAATGCATGATGGTCTATAGAAGACTTCCGATTTCCCCCATGGATCAATCTACACATGTAAACATTTTGTTTATCATTATTTTCAGGACTTCAAGCTACACAGACTCCTTTTCCCGGTGGTGTTGCGTTTTCAGCATACGTATCTACTCATGAAACTGATTTATCAAAAGACCACACCATTAAATTTGACAGCATTGTGACAAACATCGGCAATCATTACAATTCCCACACTGGAACGTTCACTGCTCCACAACATGGCGTCTACGTCTTTACCTGGAATCTTTATTGTAACACAGGGGGTTATATCTTTTCCCAAGTTGTCGTCAATTCTAATGCTGTGGGCACAATGCTTACAACAGCAGAGGGTGCGACAGATATAAGAACTACGACAGGAAACGTGGTGGTGGAGGTGAACCAAGGTGACGTGGTTTTTGTTCGCACGCATCCAACTCAAGCTCACAGTGGTAATCTCCGCAGTTATCCAGACTGGCGATCGTCTTTCAATGGATGGAAACTATTCTAATATCATTAAATCATTCAAAATGTAAATCTTATGTCTGATTGCTGATTTGAACGATATTGTGAGGTACATGTTGAAATATATGACGGAACGTTCTTCGACAATAATTACACACGATTTGGTGTTTCCTTTGTCAAACTTACAATCACAGATAAAGGAAAAGCAAAAGATTTTAAGGTTTTAAACTTTTTAAACAATACACTTCATTTCTGCTACAAATCAAATATTTACGAACGAGTGTTCTGTTATTTCTAGAGAGTCAGTATGTTCTCCAGTGTTCTCAGAAACTATCAAAGATATCAACGTATATTTGAGTCGATAGATATGCCGAATCGCATTCAAATTTCATTAATGCAAAACACGTTTGAGTTCGGTAGGGCACACCTTTTACTACATTCTTGTACACGTTTTCGTCAATATCTTTTGGTACACAAAAATAAAGAAAAAGAATTGCAAATGATGACGTGAACTATTCGACTATAACAAGTTTTGAATCAGACATCTAAATAAGGAAGAGCTGAATAGAACGAACAGTGATCAATTTCAGACCTGATAAAAAGAATACAAAGTTAATAGTTGGACAAACACGGAATTCTGGACATGCCAGAGGTGGGATTAAGTGCTTAGTGGGAGTAAGCATCTCTTTGAGACCAGTCACAGCAACCCCTAACATCAATAGTATTCTTTAAATGTCTCAACAACTAAAGATAATTCGCTATACATTATTGAAGAATAGTTATTTGTTTTAACGTTTTGCAGCTGCCCATGTCAGCAAAATCATTATTAATTACATGTAAGTAATAAACCTTATGACAAACGGGATGATTTCAGCTTCTCTATCGTCAACTTCCCATATGTATGTAGCAATATTCCATTATCACCTGCATACGGTGTTTATATCTCTCAACTGATTCGAATCGTAAGAACTTGATCTGCGTATAGTCAGTTTTTAAATCGAGGCAAGCTACTGACAAACAAGTTGATGGTACATGGGTTTCAACAGTTTCGATTGACGTCAGCATTTCGCAAATTCTATGGTCCTTATAACGACCTAGTTCGTCAATACAACCTATCATTGGGTCAAATGCTGTCTGACGTGTTTTATACCGATTGTTAGGCCGTTCTTGACACACTGATTTTGACTACGGATAACTCCGTTTACCTGATCATGATATAGGGTTCAGGGCAGGTGTGACCGGTCGACAGGTAATGCTTACTCCTCCTAGGCACCTGATATCACCTCTGGCGTGTCCAGGGGTCCGTGTTTTCCCAACTATCTATTTTGTATTGGTTGTAGGAGTTATGAGATAATTTATAGGGTGATAATGTTCGAAAAATATTTAGTAAATCAATATTATAATAACCTCACTTAAATGTTAATCTTAACAATGTCCAAGCTTAAAAATTATTATTGCTACATATTTAATGGAATATTCGAGCCAGTCCCTGATGACCTTGAAGCTTTTCTTGTTTAGAATGTCATCATATGAAAAATGGCATCTAACATCAGTAGGGATCGCTACTTCGCCAAACTCTCGGCATTTAGAAGTGAGAATTACGGGATCTTTCGGATATAACATTGAAAATGGGATCCGTGTCGCAGCAGGTATTGTTAATATAAATTAAGGGGTTGTTGATGTTGCTCGGTGGCTTTCCGTCCCACCCACCATAAATTATTCGAGTGCTTTGTTTTGGCTTTTGAGAAACATGCCAGTCATTTATACATCTAGGGTGCAACATAATGATGATTTGGGAAGTTAATTCCTGGTACCCTACCTATTACTATGGGTAACACAATTGAACAATATACAAAACACTATTTCATTGGCTGAAATTATCCGCCCATGAATAACATAAACCACACGTTGATACAATATTTTCTCACTCTACTTTGAAACGTGGAAAAATTAAATATTTGCATGCAAGTTGACACAGTACAACGATAGGATCGAGACCATGTAAAGTTTGGAATTTTACTTCCCGAATATTTCTATACAGAATTATACGATTGATGCTAAAGATGTTCATAGTTTAAGCGAATGTGTAGTTATAAATTGTGATGATGATTGATGACGGAACTTCTACTAGGGATATTAATTCATATTTTCTGTACATAATTTTGATCTTCTTAGAATCTTATATACATGCATTATAACTCGATCTGACAGAGTGATTTGTCATACGGACGATGTTTAAATTCCCTGTATTGACAGGCCTATTACCTTCCTATAAAGATGATCCGTAGGTCTACCCCCCACCCCCCCACCTCCGATGTACCCTCCCCTATCCCCCACCTTCCCGTCACCATCCTTCCCCCGATAATTCCATAACTCGCTAGCGTAAAGGGATTTAAAAAAACAGTCGTAGATTAAAAACTTCTATCATAAACATAACACCATAAACCAGATTATTCTACAGAGTATGGGGCTTGTGCATCTTAGAACTACATTGAAATCTCGTCTGTGGAGTTTCGGATCAAATGCATGTAATTTCTTATTGTAGCTTATATATCATTGATGACTTAATACGTATACACTCAATAGCGTAGACAACGTTAGAAGATTTACAAGTCAAATTATCAAAAGTTTTGGTACAGAAACTACGTCCAGTAAGATTACTACTAAATGAAGTTTTACAATTTTTTGCAGTTATGAGATTAAGTTATGAGATTGATCACTGTTCGTTATCTTCACCTTTCATTACGGCACATTGTTAAAAATGCTATTTTATCTTAGGTTTATTCGTATTCCTAAGTCATCAAATGATGAAGATTTTCAACAGTGATCAATAACACAACTCCTATAAAGATTACAAAGTAAAAGTAGGATAAACACGGAGTTATGGATATACAGTAGTGAGATCAGGTGCCTAGGGAGGGCAAGTATTCTTGTCGATTGGCCCCATCCGCCATGAGCCCTATAGCTTGTTCAACATTTGTATGCATGGAGCGGCCTAACAGTTGTTTTGAAACACGTCGGACAGCATTTGACCCAATGACAGGTTGTATTGATAAATTAAATGGTTATACCAATCATATAATTTGCGAAATGTTGATTTGAAAGGAAACTGATGAAATCCCTACAATACCAATTTATTTTTCAGTAGTCCGCTTCAATCTAAAAACTTTTACGTAGAACAATCTCTTCCGTAACGAATCAGTTGAGCGAAGTAAACACGTTATGTAGGTGATAATGGAATATTGCTACATAGATATTTGAAGTGGATGATAGATAAACTGACATCATTTCGTTTGTCATAAACTTGAGGTGCTAGTTTGCTGTTCACATTAATGTTCAATACATTATCCAAGTACGACAGAGATGTGCTTTTATTTCGAGTTTATTGATATACTGATCTTAATTTTGACGATAGATCTGAAATGTATGAAATATAATTTGAAGTCAAATTTAAAAAATGCAAAAGATCCAGTAAAGAATGACACCCGATACGGCCAAGATATATATATATATATATATATATATATATATATATTAGGATAGTTAGATATACGTCGATTTGCTTATGCATATTACGTTATGATTATGATATGGTCACTTAGGTAATGGTCCTTCCGAAGTGATTGTCTGTGAAAATGAGCATCTCTATATACGCTGGTATAATGATGAATTCATCAAAATTTTATCTGCAAACTACGGGAGGATTGGAAATAACACCATCTGTCCAGCCGCTGACCATTTGGTGAATTATATCGACTGTCAATCATCAACTTCAAAGGCAACAGTAACATAATTTTCCGATGAGAAACATGAGTGCTCCTTGAAAGCGGAGAACAGTGTGTTTAGATACTCATGTATTGGGACTTACCTGTATCCAACTAACTTAAAGAATGAGTACATTGATAAAGCACCTCAAGAATGTAGGGTATTAATGTTATTAATAAAATACACAGTTCATCAGTAATTTGTTATTAGTTTTTTTTTCGTTCACCAAAATGAAAACTAGAAAAACAGACTGTGCGACGAAAGGTTTACGCATGGTAAAAAAAAGCATAGATGAAACATACTTTGTACATGAACGTAACATACGTGTATCTCCACTGTATGCTAAATGTACATCTAGAAACGATGAAATGAGGGCCTTTTACATACTCGTGCGCACATCATACGCTAAAGATATATTTTATGCATGTTGTTCCTATGTTTAGCATGCGTACTGGGTAAGGTTATGTTATTCCAATGTTCGCTAATACCTGCTAAAATACACGGTTCAACATGTATCTCATAAGCCTATACACTTACCACATATTGTCTTTTACTTAACACTTGATATTCATATCGATATTCACATATCAGGTATAACAAATCTTTAACATATCAATTGCATATAAGCTTCTTATAAGTATTTATACCTTTAAAACTTATTCAATAGTAAATCACACATACGTGTTGTAAAACGCATTTTATGACATACTTAAGGTATACCAAAAATGATAGGCGAAAAAATGATACCAAGGACATTGAAATACGACAATGAACAAAAAATCAGCCCCCAAAAGCAATTTCATTAGTTGTAAAATGTCTAAATGAAAGGTGAAGATAACAAACAGTGATCAATCTCATGAAGCATATACTGTCCACCGGTCACACCCGCCGTGAACACTATATCTTACAGGTAAACGGAGTTATCCGTAGTCAAAATCAGTGTGCTACGAACGGTCTAACAATCGGTATGAAACACGTCAGACAGCATTTGACCATTGATAGGTTGTTTTGGCAAACTAGATCAGTTTAACGATCATAAAGATCGGAGGGAGTTACTAACCGTACATATACTGGGTTCCTAAACTACATAAAAACCCTTACAAAGATACATAGCTGAATCCCGTAAATGCTCTACCAAGTCCCCATCTTTTCTCCTTACGAAAGTATTAACAGCTGTGAAGGAGAAACATCAAGCTTACTGTGCGACTACATATAGCAGAAGTGGTGTAAATTAAATATGGATTCTAAAAAAAATATATATCAACTTTTAGTGAACTTAAAACATGACAATTTCTTAAATTAAAGACTAGACTTTTGACATCATAGACAATTGATTCTTCAACAAAACTGGAAAACGGAAATATTCCTATCTAGTGATCAGTCATCCAAAAAATTAATTTGTTAAACACCATTCTGATTCCACGCAAAAGTATTCTGAAGTTTAAAAAAAAATATGCTCTATAGTTCCTCATTGACTATATCTTTGTGTTCTTTGGTGATCAGGTCTGTTTTAATTCCCATGGGCACGAATTGTGCTCCTTTAACTGTCCTGTCTTTATATTCATATGAAGCAGAATTCAATCAGAAACTTCTACATTTCTGTGGAAATTATGGAGCTAAATACAAATATAGAAATCAAGAAAATTAATCTGTTTGTAATTATCATTAACAGTAATGGGTTTGTTCGTAATTCACTTTCGCTTATATTCATACGATATCAAAGTGCAACAGCATGGCGGTTGACACTGTGAACAATATTTGTTACACATTGCTCAGAATTTGGAAGTGTAGCTGTACTCTCGACATCGCAAGTAAACCATAGAAATCATAGAGGCCAGTCGTGTTTTTCCACACCTATGAATAATTTCTCACCTGGCCAGTCAGCCGATCATGATCTGACCAAAACCTTCTGGTCTTAAAAAGGGACCGGCATTACGAGGGAAAATTTTGCATGTTTGTTTGATAAAAGTGGTTGATGTCTGGTTTTCGGGGGTGGTCGGTTTTGTGAAAATTTCTTTGTAGGGAAGTTAAAATTTCTGCCGGGAATTTTAAAAATCGGGCAATGTTCGTGGAGGACCGGTTTTTGAGAAGTGTTTGGCCGTTTCAGAGAAGTCTCATTGTATATCATTAAAAACAACTCAGTGGCAAGTAGAGTACCACAAGACAAAAGTTTCGATAGATTGATCCTAAAAATACAAATAACAACTGGTAAAGAGTAAAAGTAGTCAATGAAAGGTGAAGATAACGAACAGTGAACAATCTCTTAACTCATATAAGCAATACAAAATAGAAAATTGGGCAAACACGGCCCGCTGAACACAAGAAGGACGGGATCAGGTGCCTAGGAGGAGTAAGCATCCTCTGTCGACCGGTCACACCCGCCATAAGCCCTATATCCTGATCAGGTAAACGGAGTCATCGGAGTCAAAATCAGTGTGCCAAGAACGACTTGACAATCGGTAAGAAAAATGTCAGACAGTATATGACCCAATGATATGTTGTATTGGCGAACTGGATCGTTAAAACGACCATAGAATTTGCGAAATCCTGACGTCAATCGAGACTGTTGAAAAAAAAACCAAAACAACAATATATATGCAAAAACATCCCAGACAAAATTTAATGTTCAGATTTCATTTCAGCCTTATTTTTTGTTTGAAAAATATAAATCAAGAATCTGTTATCCGATGTTGCTACAGCTAGGTCTGTGTAATGATTTAAGACAGTCCTGTGCCACTAGTTGTAACTGAATCAGTGTAATTCATTATATTAAAAATGTAAAAAAAAAATGTGAAAAATACTAATGAAATTGGAATGAGCAAACGGATGCTGAACACAATCTAATTAGATCATTAATGAGTTTACTAGATATTCAGGTAAAGAAATACATAACGCAGACCTACATATGTACTCCTTCAGACTGCAAATATTGATTTAGATGCATGTGTAAATTATTTGATTGCTATTGCTTTTAACTATTCTAAAGTTTCGGCTTATATTCTGGAGAAACTAAAAATATTTTGAAGAAGGAGGGGGTGTAACAAGATGGTATATTTTTCGCACATTAAACAATTTCATACAAATTTCATCATTTAAAATTTTTATACATGAATTACAATGAAATGTTGTGATTTTTTGCGCAATCTTGGGAAGGTGAGATCGGATCTATTGGAATATGGACTTTGTGTAACAGATATCCTTGTTTTAAATTGAAAGTGCAGCAGTATAGAACACTCTTCAACTCCCTCCGGATCTGCAAATCAAAATTAGTTTGGACAAAATACATATACAGTGGCGGATTGAAGGGCCCAACCCCCCTTAATTTTAAGGTAAATCGTGGTCTTTTCTTCAGAAAAATATAAACGATAAAAGAAACAACAATTCCCTCCATCTCAGAGCAGTAAATGACAGAATGCTTTGATTTATTGAATTACTTTTATTGGGAGTACTTACATCCCCCCAACCCTTAAAAAATGCATTATTTTATTGATTTCCCTCAATCAAAAATGACAGAAAATAATAAACATTACTACAAAGGAGACATGCAACTGCAATTTCTGGATCCACCCCTGATCTACAATGTTAGATTCAAAGCATGCAATCATTATTAGATGAAAGGAGCTACAGAATGATAAAGTAATTTCTAATTCCATGCATACATTGTGCCTATTATACATATCCTCCGCTTTATAACACGTATCTACCTATCTCATTTCAAATCGAAACATTTCAGAACATAGAAGTATGAGTCAAATAAGCAGATAAATTCACATTTTAATTGTTTTTGGAAAATACATGCACACCTCATTTAGAGCCATTTTATCTAATGAATGCAAGCTGAAGATAACGATCAGTGATCAATCTCATAACTCCTACAAGCAATACAAAATAGATAGTTGGACAAACACGGACCCCTGGACACACCAGAGGTGGGATCAGGTGCCTAGGAGGAGTAAGCATCCCCATGGAGTTATGTGATTGATCACTGTTCGTTATCTTCACCTTGCATCAGTATGTTAAGTAGAATATTAACTTTTAAAATTGGACTTATTAAGAAAAATTGCCCACGTCGTTTTTTTACCAGATAGGTTTTAATTTTGTGATGTTTTACATTTTCGGGATCTTTGTACAAAAGGGAATACTAGTGCTATAAAACGTACACGAGGCAAACTTATGGGGTAAAAAGCTGGGAGAATGTTGAAAAAAAAGTATCATCCATAAGATTATATAAGTTTTACATTATGACCCCTGGGTCGAGACCTCTGCTGGTGGATTGTTAGTCCCCGAGGGTCTCTACAGCCCAGTAGCTAACTACTTCGTTACTAGCTTGAACATACGGATGTATATTTAATTGCTGTTATAAAATTTAAAAATTCATTTCAAAATTAAGGATTCTCTCCCTCATGCATAGCTCTTATCCTTGGACGAATTTGGCTCCACTTTTTTGGCACGCTGTTTTTGGCTACATTTAGCTCCAAAACTCATGGTTATTTCGGATTTCAAACATTTCGGTTGAGCATCACTGAAGAGACATTATTTGTCGAAATGCGCATCTGGTGCATTAAAATTGGTACCATATAAGTTTTACATTGTACTAATTGGTAGAAAAAATATTTTTCAAAAAACAAAAATAGCACTTCTTATTCTGTGAATAAAATTTGAATTGATTGTCATGGCAACAAAGACTGTATATTGAGCAGCTTTACACGGTCTACGTCAGACAAATTTCACTTTAAACATAGAATTACTACTCACCAGGCTTTGTTCCATGGTAATGGATTATTTCATCTATGCGATTTTTCTGTTTGTTTTATAACTGTACAACTTTTCAAGAGTGCTTTAAGCATGCTCATGAACGAAACACAATTCCAGCCCAAAATTGATAAATGATATTTATTTGGCAAGTATTGTAGTATCACACTTATTATCTTCAATTCCCCAGTGGACGGTTTTCTACGATCCCGCTTCCTCAAATATTCCGTGTTTCATTAGCCCAAACCTGTCTTATACACACTGTACTATATCTTAGAACTAAATGTTCTTTTCTTGTTTCATTGCTTAATGTTTGTTTACATAGTTGAACATACGACTGTAACTTTCGCGACAATATAAAGCTCGGTCAGCGGTGGATCTAGAAGGGGGGGGGGGGTGCGAATTAACGTAAAGCTAGTAAAAATGACACTTAACAAATCTGTTTTATGTTGGCAAGACCCATGCCATTATGCAGATGATCCTCAGAGAAAATTAAGACGATTCTAAGATATACTAGAGAAGACCACCTTTTTGTTCTTACTTGATGATATCAGTCACGTTTTCTACATTTCAAAGTGCATGGGATAAATCGCTCGATCGGCGTAAGTAGATATCATAGCATTGAAATTTAAAGTGCATGTAATTAGCATGTTGAAAACAAAACGAAATGTGCCAACCACTAGAAACTATTCAATTATGTTCATAATCAACTTGTACATTACAAAATCTGCTTTAAACGGAACTTTTACTAGTGTAGTTAACATATGTAAATAAAAAATATGGCATGAGCCTTGTTTACATAACATAGATTTGTGAACTCTGTATCTCCCAAGTATGACGACAACTGACATTCAAATATTTGCTGACCAATAGGAATACATTAATCCACACATAGGAATATTCCCTTTGTTCAAACGATTTGTGCAACAAATATGTGTCTTATCCAACTCCAGCACTTGTAATCTAAGTTTTAAGTGCTTATACCATTAGTTACATGGTTTGTAGTTGACGTGGTATGGTTAATACGTAGTCAGTAAACTCCGTATGAGACGAATATATCCTACCTACTGCTTTTTTGCTAGTACATTTTTAGCATAGAGAATGTAGGATGCATTGTGGTCTGAAACAACTATGACGTCATGTACAAGTGACGTGGAAAACTCCGTTGCTTTCGCATTTTCGTTCATTGTTACTCCCATTCCCTCAACAGAGGGCGCGTTACACAAACTTCACATTCACCTCTTTCAACGCTTGGAATCACGTGACAATATAATCATATGATATCAACAATCATTCTCGGTTTTCTTTCCCTTTATAAGTTCTGGCAACAGGTGATACATCAATCTCTTTTCATAGCCCACTGGCACTTTAATAAGTACATATTTACCATTTAACTCCTTTTCTCTTATTTTACAAGTTGTATTGTATTTTTAAAGCCTTTCTTACCTTTGATTCCATGTTTACATTGTTATCTCCACCACGTGAATGTCCTACATTCATACACTTATTACGAAATAGTTCCAAATTTAGGATCCGAAAACGGCGATTTTAAACAATTTGCATTAAGCATCAATTTAATTGCACCAAAAACATTTCATAATATGACAAAATATTTAGTCCAAAACATAAACGTTGGATATTAGAAACTTTCACAAGATTTCTGTAAAAAGCCGTTGACAGAGGTGTAGTGCGAGGAGTACACGGAACTCTTGGTAGAGAATGGTTTACTCCCTGTGTCCTTTCTCAGTTGTAACAGTATGGAATATGTTTCTTCGACCGAGGTTTTCGGTTGTCTTGCTAAGTTATTACAGTAAGTAGCCACAATGACAAGGAAAATAGCCCGACTATTAACCGTATAGATAAAAACTAATGGCTTCCACTGATGGTGTATGCAGTAGAGTGATCGATGTGAACCAATGATGATACTACATATTTTTAGGATATAAGATACAATGAAATATGTAGGATTCATGAGCATAAAGGTTTATTTACATGTAATCAACTGTATTAAGCAGATTACAAGTTAATATTACTCAAATAACAACAATTACAGCTGTGACGTCATTTGAAGCGCGTTCCAAGTTTGGTAAAAAAATTGTTGTTATTAACTTTGATATCGTTCCCTACCTCGTACTCCTTAAATATAATTTCCAAAGAGAAAAGATAAGTTCTCAAATGGATCTATAGAAATCATCACATGTCCTTGTAAACTGATTCATAACAAGATTTTGAGATCCGTAAACAATTTATAATGTGTACAATGCATAGACAGTAGCACCGCTGTGTGGATGTTTGAGAATCACTAAGACCGTCGTTTTCTTTGTTCAGGAGATGGATACTCTTCTTCATGTCATCGGAATAACAGTGATGATCTGAATAAGAATATTAATCATATCATGTTGTTAGCATTAAGATGAACGCATGGCAGAAATAGGATATTATAGGTTAGTAGATATTATGGTGACAATGTAATTTTAATGTAATTACTTTAAACATATATCACAGGTTCATTTCGTTTTCAGCGTTTCTTAATTTTGTTCGCATAATGACATCATGGGATATGTCGCATCTTGTAATGGCCTCCTTAGCAGAATCTATTGTTAATTTCATTGATTTAATCATTGGGCTTTACATTCAGTTTACATCTGTTTGTATTCAAAAATCAAATGAGCGTCTACCACGTCTATATAAATGGATTTCTTGTCGAACAAGGACACAGCAAAGTCTGGCCCCGTCACGAAATGAAGATACAAAATATTTTACCTGCAGTATTTCTATTCCTCTTCGTTGCAGGACATGCTTCGGGTGAGTTTTATTTATGGCGGTGAGGAGCACATTTCTTAAATCTGATACAGAAGGGGTTTCTCAAGTTTCACATAGATTAAACATTCACAAGCTTTTATTTTATTTGTAATTTACTAAAGTACTAACTTTTACTGCATTGAACAATTATTTTATTTGCTAATTTTGAACACCAGTACAATGGTAGGATATGCGACGATGAAAACTAATGTTTAAGAGAGAATTAGTTGAAAATCCCAACTTTTGGACTACCTTATTTACCCTAATTCTATTTCCTTCGAGTCACGTGATTTATACAAGACGGTGTGCGCAAAAACAGGACATTTAAGCTTCTGAAACACGCAGATAATATTACGGAATTGCACACTATTAAGTGAATTCAATCAATCATGTGACTGTCATTTAAAAACGCGTAACTTTCTATTTCCAGAGTGAAAGCATATGCGATGTGACAAGCGATATACCAATTGCTCTAATTCAACAATAAAGAGATATTGACTGTATATAATAATAAAGAGATATTGACTGTATACAATATGAAGATGAAGAACAGTGAGACAGCGATGTACGATTAGAAAAAACCGTGAACATCCATGACATTAATTTAAAAAAATTCTATTCGAATATAGATGGATTATTTTAAAAAAGACATTTGAAAAAGTCAAGTCATTCAATTATCTGCATTAGAAATTGCTTCATAACTATAAAAACTACCTGTACCCTGTACATGTTTATTCACGATCTTTATTTAATTCAGAAGTAGTCATTCAACACAATTACTTTAAGATATATTGTTTAACACTTCGTACATTTTGTTGTTAATAACAGTGATACTAAATATGACGTCACAATGCACTGTTTACATCAGCTGTGTTCTGTTCCCCTTGTTAAATGAATAGGTGGATTCAATATCTAAAGTGGTGTTGCAACATGATAAATTGTTTTGACAGCTGTCAGTACACGCCGAGATACCTTCATGATTATCCAAATCTAGGTCCTTATTATGGATAAATATATGCATGGAATATACACTGGGTGTATTGCTCAGCACAACGATAGTCTCATAAACATATCAAACGTTTCTATTAAGCAATACGTCATGAAAACGTTAATATTACGAACTGGTACCAATCTCAGAAGTCCTAGGAAACAATAAAAGTAGGATAAAAAAAAACCTGGACATACCAGAAATGGGACCATGTGTGTAGGAGTAAGCATCCCCATTAGAATGGCCATACCCACCGTTAGCCCTATACCTTGATCAGGTCAATTGAGTAATCCGCAGTCACAATCAGTGAAGTTATTGGTATTGCTCTATATCCCTCTACATCAGTGAAGTTATTGGTATTGCTCTATATCCCTCTACATCAGTGAAGTTATTGGTATTGCTCTATATCCCTCTACATCAGTGTATTTATTGGTATTGCTCTATATCCCTCTACATCAGTGAAGTTATTGGTATTGCTCTATATCCCTCTACATCAGTGAAGTTATTGGTATTGCTCTATATCCCTCTACATCAGTGAAGTTATTGGTATTGCTCTATATCCCTCTACATCAGTGTATTTATTGGTATTGCTCTATCCCTCTACATCAGTGAAGTTATTGGTATTGCTCTATATCCCTCTACATCAGTGAAGTTATTGGTATTGCTCTATATCCCTCTACATCAGTGTATTTATTGGTATTGTTCTATATCCCTCTACATCAGTGTATTTATTGGTATTGCTCTATATCCCTCTACATCAGTGAAGTTATTGGTATTGCTCTATATCCCTCTACATCAGTGAAGTTATTGGTATTGTTCTATATCCCTCTACATCAGTGTATTTATTGGTATTGTTCTAAATCCCTCTACATCAGTGTATTTATTGGTATTGTTCTATATCCCTCTACATCAGTGTATTTATTGGTATTGCTCTATATCCCTCTACATCAGTGTATTTATTGGTATTGTTCTATATCCCTCTACATCAGTGAAGTTATTGGTATTGTTCTATATCCCTCTACATCAGTGAAGTTATTGGTATTGCTCTATATCCCTCTACATCAGTGAAGTTATTGGTATTGTTCTATATCCCTCTACATCAGTGAAGTTATTGGTATTGTTCTATATCCCTCTACATCAGTGTATTTATTGGTATTGTTCTATATCCCTCTACATCAGTGTATTTATTGGTATTGCTCTATCCCTCTACATCAGTGTATTTATTGGTATTGTTCTATATCCCTCTACATCAGTGTATTTATTGGTATTGCTCTATATCCCTCTACATCAGTGAAGTTATTGGTATTGTTCTATATCCCTCTACATCAGTGAAGTTATTGGTATTGCTCTATATCCCTCTACATCAGTGAAGTTATTGGTATTGCTCTATATCCCTCTACATCAGTGAAGTTATTGGTATTGTTCTATATCCCTCTACATCAGTGTATTTATTGGTATTGTTCTATATCCCTCTACATCAGTGTATTTATTGGTATTGCTCTATATCCCTCTACATCAGTGTATTTATTGGTATTGCTCTATATCCCTCTACATCAGTGTATTTATTGGTATTGCTCTATATCCCTCTACATCAGTGAAGTTATTGGTATTGTTCTATATCCCTCTACATCAGTGTATTTATTGCTCTATCCCTCTACATCAGTGAAGTTATTGGTATTGTTCTATATCCCTCTACATCAGTGTATTTATTGGTATTGTTCTATATCCCTCTACATCAGTGAAGTTATTGGTATTGTTCTATATCCCTCTACATCAGTGAAGTTATTGGTATTGCTCTATATCCCTCTACATCAGTGAAGTTATTGGTATTGCTCTATATCCCTCTACATCAGTGTATTTATTGGTATTGTTCTATATCCCTCTACATCAGTGTATTTATTGGTATTGTTCTATATCCCTCTACATCAGTGAAGTTATTGGTATTGCTCTATATCCCTCTACATCAGTGTATTTATTGGTATTGTTCTATATCCCTCTACATCAGTGAAGTTATTGGTATTGCTCTATATCCCTCTACATCAGTGAAGTTATTGGTATTGTTCTATATCCCTCTACATCAGTGTATTTATTGGTATTGTTCTATATCCCTCTACATCAGTGTATTTATTGGTATTGCTCTATATCCCTCTACATCAGTGAAGTTATTGGTATTGTTCTATATCCCTCTACATCAGTGTATTTATTGGTATTGTTCTATATCCCTCTACATCAGTGAAGTTATTGGTATTGTTCTATATCCCTCTACATCAGTGAAGTTATTGGTATTGTTCTATATCCCTCTACATCAGTGTATTTATTGGTATTGTTCTATATCCCTCTACATCAGTGTATTTATTGGTATTGTTCTATATCCCTCTACATCAGTGTATTTATTGGTATTGTTCTATATCCCTCTACATCAGTGTATTTATTGGTATTGTTCTATATCCCTCTACATCAGTGAAGTTATTGGTATTGTTCTATATCCCTCTACATCAGTGAAGTTATTGGTATTGCTCTATATCCCTCTACATCAGTGTATTTATTGGTATTGTTCTATATCCCTCTACATCAGTGTATTTATTGGTATTGTTCTATATCCCTCTACATCAGTGAAGTTATTGGTATTGTTCTATATCCCTCTACATCAGTGTATTTATTGGTATTGTTCTATCCCTCTACCTCTTATGCAAGGCGATGTATCTTTATATAATTGAAATTATCGGATTTTGAGTGTTAGAGTGGGAATAAAGATAATATTTCTTGACTACATCAGCTATCAATGGGTTTTCTGACATGTATATCAAAGCACTTTGTTGTTAATACATTTTCAACGCATACTATGCTAATATAACTCTAAATTGATTTGATATATCCAAGTGAAAGGCGAAGATAACGAACTCAATATAAAAGGCACCACCGAGTCCTCCATATTTTCTCCGTATTCAGATATTTGATTTTAAAAAAAACTTTAACGGTAAACTAACAAACCAATTTGACGACGATTTCAGCTTCTCCACTGCCATATTCCCATATTGATGTAGCAGTTTTCCTTTACCATTCGTTTATGATGTTTATATATCTCAACTGATTCGATACGCAATATATTGTTTTGCATATGATTAGTTTTTAAATCGAGTCAGGCTACCGACAAAAAATGTTTTAACAGTCTCATTAAAATCAGCATTTTGCAAATTGTATGGTCGTTATAACGATCTACTTTACCAATACAACCCGTTTTTTTTTAGATCAAATTTTGTCTGACGTGTTTCGTACAATATGTAACAATATGTTAGACCGTTCTTGAAACATTGCTTCTGATTACGGATTACTCCATGTGCCTAGTCAAGGTAAAGTGCTCACGATGGATACGTCCGGCCCAAAGGGTATTTTTACTGCTCTCAGGGACCGGATCCCATCTCTGATATATCCAGGGCTCCGTGTTCACACGGGTGAACGCGTTATCGGCTACTCGGTTGTTATCGGGCATTCGCCTGAAAGTGGTTTCTGACTGGTAAGTTTATTTGCTTAAAATCATTCTGATTGACGTTCTTTTAGCGCTTGACAACCGGTTTGCGTTGAATCGTAAATATTAAAATTCAAGAAAAATGCGCAGATGTATCATATAGTATTGATGTAAAAGAATAGAAAGCGTACAAAAGTCGAATTTACCAATTTTGTTAGGCTTTTTGGTCACAATTTTTATTGTAAGTAAATGCAACCCGATATTTTTGCACTTTATCAACCATTACTTACTATCAACAATATAGCATATGGTCAGCGTCGTTGAAACAAGTTTTGACAAGCCACAAGCAATAGTTTTGATTTTAATTTGTTATCGGAAATCCGGTTGATTGTTTTGAATGTTATCGTAAACTACGATTATGGTTATCGGTAATGAGGTTGATGTTAATGTAGAGGATAATACGGAACACACGAAGTACTCGGCCTCGACCATTTGATAAGTTGTATATGGAATAAAATAAGGTGAAAAAACTTCTCTTCTAATAAAAAGTGCAATAAGTTTCTTTTTTTGCATTGATAAAAGAGTTGGATGATCTTTTCATCGGGTCTTGCTGTGTATATTACATTAAAGTTAGATTACAAATAACTATCAGATACCAAATACGTGAAGTTTTGTATCTTTTTATCTTATAACAGAGACATAGAATACTCTGCAAGTGCATGGCTGCCTATACGCAAGTACAAAACTGCGTACACATTATCTGAGATATATAGGAGAGAGAGAGAGAGAGAGAGAGAGAGAGAGAGAGAGAGAGAGAGAGAGAGAGAGAGAGAAGAGGTACTTTGCCGTTTAAGATATCTGTGCCTAAAAATAACTGCATTATATAATCCCTGTTTATGATTTAATAAGCATCATAATGTCCATTCAATCAATTTTAAATCATTAGTCCCGGTTTATGATTTAATAAGCATCATAATGTCCATTCAATCAATTTTAAATCATTAACATCATGATGAATATCATTTTAATGAAAACCATACAGTGTATGTACGTGTAGTAGATGGAGTAGGATATTCTTCGTTCTTGGCACACCGATTTTGACTACGGATAACACCGTCTATCTAATCAATATATACATGTAGGGCTTACGGCGGGAGTGACTGATCGACAAGGAATGCTTACTCCTCCTATGCACCTGATCCCACCTCTGGTATATCCAGTGGTCCGGGTTTGCCCAGTTGATTATAGGAGTTATGAAATTGATCACTGTTCATTATCTTCACTTTTTATCAGTAACATTTACCATATATGTTTATACAATGCTGTCGAAAACAACGGGGGGGGGGGGGGGGGGTGTCATATAACGAATGTAAGGTTAGTCCATGTACAAACGATGAGTTGGCATGATAAAACACTTATGAAAATAATTTTGTGAATTCTTTTGGGTTTCGAAATTAACAAGAAACCCTGTTTCTATGCAAAAAAATAGGTGATTTCATTGGTAAAACCCAGGAGCTTCCCTCTGGACACCCACAAGGGTTTTGCCTTTGCCCACTCGAGACCGCATGACGTCCCTCAGCCTCCTTGCTATGCTTCGCGTACACGCCTGCTCTGCTTATGGTGACAAACTTAATCAGGCTTAAATTGCAATGTTATTCAAGTAAGTGTGAATATTTGAATTCATGTACGTACAAGTAATGTTGTGTGAAATTCAAAGAATGCATTGAAAATGAGAAGTGGGTAGAAAGAGACAAATATAGAACAATCGGGCAAGAACCAGCCCTATAACATAATAACAAATGGCCAGTGAATAAATGTGCCAAGTGCATGGCAAAAAACCTTTTCTGCATAATCATCAGACTAAATTGCATTGACACCAAATTGCATGTTATGCATGGTCGAAAAACATGTCCTCAACTGATAGGGAATGACTGTACCATCAAGTTAGGGTGTAATCACCATGGACAAAGGGGTGTTTCTTTATCCCTGTCCATTCATCAAGATTGAGTTTTATATTTGTGCGTTTCGGTGCATGTGTCACCCGCTGTTAATTCTATAGAAATTAGTATTGTTACATATACATGAAATTCACATATGGACTGCTCTTTCGTAGGTATTACATCATGGTTTAGTTCTTAGTAGGTTACTGTAACATATACATGTATTTTCGCTTGGGTGTCTCTGGTAAGTTTATGAACTGATGCCTTTTTTCTAATTGTATAGCCTTGATATTTCACGTGTTAAATCATTAATGACTTATTGTCTGTATTAAATAACATCATAGGGATGGTTATCGGTACAGTGTTCTACTATTATTGGAAATGGCATGTCGAGAAGCTACAGTAGAAATCATCCAAGGTATCTGAACAAAAATATAGAATTTAGATCCAATGAAGGCTTATCTTTTTTCACAGATTCACATTTTAGGGGGGTATTCCATCATTTTAAAACTTGACGTCAGTCCAAACTCCCAATCCAGCAAAATCGACATATCTGGAAATTTAAGTTAAAATTTAGAGAAAACCCCCACTAGATGCAGTAGAGAATCATCATGTAAAATTGTTTATACATGTATGATTTGATGTGATGTTTAAATGTTCCTTCTAGCTTTTCCTTCCGACGTGCACGTCTGTGAAAATGAGCATCTCCATATACGCTGTCGTTCTTATGAAACCATCCAAATCATATCTGCAAACTACGGGAGGATTGGAAATAACACCTTCTGCCCAGCCGCTGATCATCTGATGAATGACATCAACTGTCAATCATCGACGTCAAAGGCAACAGTGACATCATTATGCCATATGAAACATGAATGTTCCTTGGAAGCAGCGAATAGCGTGTTTGGAGACCCATGTGTTGGGACTTTCAAGTATCTGAATGTAACATATAGTTGCTTGTTCGTGTTACCCGGGCGTTAGGCATATTGACTGCTCGGTATCATAAAAATAAACAGTTTTTGAGGACTCTCTTATTGGTTTTTGTCCGTATTTAGGAACATGAGAACTAGGAAAAGCAGACTGTGAAACGAACAATATACGATATACACTGTGTACATACGTTTATCATATTCGTATTTCAATTGCACGTTTAACGTTCATTAAGAAACATACGATATACGAGGATTGGAGTGCGTCCTTTTAAATACACGTACGTACAACGTACACTAGTCATCCATGTACTAGAAGAAACCCCCACGCAAGCGCGGGAAATCACATTTCAATCATAAATACATGCAATAGCCAGCGAAGCTCACTCCAATGAGCACACATGTCAGTCACGTGATTTACTGTTCATTAGCTGAAAGATGATGGGGACTACCAATAATGCTTCCGGAAAATGTTGCCGTCACTGCGGTATACTTCATTTACAACCCCGTAAATAGAATAAATGAATTGTTTGGAAAGTACCATAATCATTTTTAAATTTCAGACAAGCTTCCTCCCACCTTCGTACGTAGACATGTACGTAAATAGGTTTTTCAGGGATATGAATTTTAAACACCGTTTTCCAATATGCGTTTTTTTAAAGGGTTTTAATGTAAATGGGGTCATTGGGCTCTCAAATTGTCCGCTGTCCCATGTACTTTTATGTAAAGGGAAAACATATTAAAGTGTTTCAAAACTCTTCAGGTTTTATAAGTCACAATTTTCCGGATATGATAGGTTATGAAGTCAAATTTCGAACTACTATACGTGGATTTTCATCACTGTGAAACCAACAGCATGGTTCAGTAGATGAAAACTTATTGAAAACAGTCAAGTGCAACACATTTTCTTCAGTTCATATAAAAGAAGCATATTTCCAATGTTTGAATAAAGACAATGCCTCTAAACCGTGGTTTTTTTGGCTGATGTCGACCTTTCCCTACTATCGGAATAACTTGACCTGCCTAATGACAACCCTAACTTTTACCAGTCTTATGAAGTATACATGTGTTTTGAAGATTACTAATAAAAGTTTATATTTACCCCCCCCCCCCTCTCTTGATTGCTTGTCAAGGTGCTCTGGATAGGCGTGGCCTGCACTTTGACAAATGTAAACATGTGCATGATTTGTAATGAAATAATTTTTTAAAAGTCTGTTGAAGATAAATATACTGTCTCTTTGAAACAGTCACGTATCCTCGTTTTTTTTAGGGGGGGGGGGCATTCGAAAAAGAAGTTGGTAGTTGACTAGCAAATAAATAAAAGAGTTTGTCTGATCTTCGAATTAAATCGTTGGGGGAGGGGGGAGGCATACATCGCTACAAACTTAGCAATGTTAAATTTAGACTGAATGTCGGTGCCTGCAATGACAAATGCCCACCGACTGATGTGATTTTCATTTATCAAAGATAGTCACTATATTGTGGAAGATTTCCTTACCTGTGCAGTCTAATGTACACGTCACACATTTTTGTTACGTTTTTAGATATATTTGCTACACGTATATTACTTGACATGCTTTGTTGTACCCATGATATCCCATTCATGCAACCTTTGTACCGTTTAGTATCACGCTCTCTTTAATATATTTCATATACCTACAGTCAAGCAGACATATTTTATTCGAATCTACCAGCACATGTACATATTTCATGCATATGTAAGCTATTGAACAAGGCATAACGAGTAATTCTTGACAAGCAAAGACAATAACAAAATAAGAAAAATGACAGAAAGAAAAAAATACATCAACAAATTTCCCAATTTGTGCGGGGGAAGAGATGTCTTATAATGCCTCAAATAAAAAAGAAATTCTCCAATTTTTAATTTCTTATACTCTGTGGGGAAGGGGGGGGGGGGTGAGTAGAGGAATTTACTGCTATTTCAAGACTTGATTCTTCTTTCTCTACTACTGTGAAAAATAAGGGGGGGGGGGAGGCTCACACAATATATTTGATTGTATTACAAACCACAAATTATTTGTATTCAAGCTTCCTGGAACATGAAAAAATGTTTAAAGAGACACCATAGATCAGAGAGAAATATTTATTAGTGGTTCGAATTTCCTCCATTGTTTACATATAGGTTATAGTGCAGTATCCTTGACCCAGGCGCCTATGGGCATAACGAGTAATTCTATCCAACTCAATCGGTGTTTTTAATCAAAGTGTTTATATTCATGACCCCCCCCCCCCAATATATGAAAATTCAAGATAATTTTCTGTTCATAATTCATTTCAATAGGAGGATAGTGAATAGCGCCTTCAAAAATACTCTACAATTTTTGGCAAATACACGCATTATTTTCATCACTCATTAACACATGCTCCTTCCGCAAGATATATATGAACATGATAAAGGTACATGTAAATACACACTGTATTTTCCATAGCATGCAAGTCTTTTGAAAAAAAATATAATTTCTGAAAAATTTTACGCATATGTTTCATCAACTCACTGAACCAATGCGAGATACTACATCGATCTTTCCCCGAATTTCTCAAACCGAGGTAAACAAAACCTTTTATTAGATTCATCTCTCAATAAGTATTTCTTTATCTAAAGAGTTAAAATTGTAACTTTCAGAAAAATATTCTAGAAGAATCAGGGGACAGTAAATCCTAGAGGGTTGATGATATCGTTATTTTCTCAAAATCAACAACAAGTCAATGACATATATCAAGGGCGGATCCAGGGATTTCGGTTAAAGGGGGGGGGGGGCACTTTATGAGGCAGTGGGTACAGGGGGTGAGGCTCCCGAAAGCTCCTGGATTTTACAGATTTTATGGGGCTTAAAACATTTCTCCTATTTTTTCCGAAATAAGATACCGCAATTTACCATAAATTTGAAAAAAATTGGGTGGGGTGGGGGGGGATAGTTGCGCCCAATCTAAATCCGCCACTGTATATTATATATGAATTAAACGATATAAATGCAACCTTTCAACCTGCAAATTATGGTCGGTTTTAGAACCTCGACGGAGTTTGGCCAATAACTTTGTTATCGGATTTTGTATTTTTTTCCCTTTTAATCTAAGACACAATGCATGTTTCCAAACCTTTTCATTTGTTCAGCAAACGTAATTCTGTTCATGCCTAAAACTACGTTAGATGTGTTTTGAATGAAACACTTTGCGTAATTTTCGAGTTTGAAAGCGATGAAATTCAAATCTTGCGAAAAGCATATTTACTTTCGCTATTTTACGCGCCATTATGTGTGACGTCATATGCGCCCTCGGGTTTGAAAACATAGACCTATTAGCCAATTCATAAATAAATTAAATTCAATCGACAAAAAACAATTATCACGTCAACGGCTTGTAATTAACATTGTGTTAGAGGTATTATGCCGTTTAAGGGTGTACTAGTAGAGAGGATTTACACTGAGTATTTTTCCATTTTTCGAAGCAAAGTATGAGAAAAAACAAAGACGTGGACGATTTTTTATTAAATCAAGAACGTAACCTTAAACAACACCCATTTACCTTTACCCATGTACTCTTTAACAACCTCGCGGACGGAGACCCTGATAAATATCGAGAAAATAGATATATCGAATCTACATGTATAAGCACTACTAGGCCTACGACATATACAGCATGTTCTTTAAATTCAATACACACTCGGGACAACTGACCTTCACCTTGTAACCACATATATGATGCCATTTTTGTGGTCTCAGTTTATACCAACTGCTAGATTTACCAAAAATTTAAAGATACAAGATAGTTGAACTTTTAAACATAAATAATTAAATGTTGTACTTCCTAGCTCAGATTGAATTGTAAATCACCCCGTAATCGTGTGTGCCAGAAAATAAAGTCCAAGTCATACTCAAGAACCATTCATTTGTCAGAATATAACATTGAAGGATATGAAATGTTACCAGAAGCTACGATTCTTTAGGTAGAGCAGTGATTATCCTCATCAAAAACAATGTAAAATACTCGCCATGTGATATGACATCGAAAGACTAGTTTCTGAAGTTGAACTGAACAGTACAGATAAGTTCATAGTAGGTGGAATATACAGGAATATACAGGAGACCAACAAGTTCACAGGACAACTTTCAAGAAATGTGTAATATATTCAGAGAAATATATCGCAGAAAATACACTCATATTCTTGTAATGCATAGGTCTAGAGTTATTGTTCTTATAAATGCATTACTTCCCTTGTGTACAAGCTATTTACAGAATATTTAAGCGCTACTAGTTATGTATGCTGATGTTGCTGATAGTCCGGAGATATAATATACCTGATGAAGATTTATTAAACGCTAATTCAATTATAGTAATGATGGTTGGTGATCGTTGGTAATTCATAGGTGACGACATTGTTGAACGTGTTGGTGAATAGGACAATATCGATAAATAGCGCTAATCTCAACCCTGTAAACAAATCATACCTGTAAACTGTAACTGGATTATTTCTGCATTCCCCTTGTTGTTAAATGTCGCTGGCATTCCGTATAAAGCATTAATTTTCTCTTAAATTAGTTCCCTGAGTAAGTAACACAGGTAACGCCAAACCTCCACTTATGGTGTTTTGGTAAAAGTCACCAAAGTTAGTGACGTAGTTTTGTGCACTACGTCATTATTTACATTGGTAACACCGGAGAATATATAAAACAGGCGATACGAGAGAGAGAGAGAGAGAGAGAGAGAGAGCAGAGAGCGGTTATAAGTAGCAGAAATATTGAGAGCAGAATGTAAGTTTCGGCAACGGTAAATGCAGACAACAAACACTATATTGAGTATTCTACCGATACACCCTCCTTTTTTCCCTTGGTATACGTATTTCATTGAATTTATACAGCTCCTCATTGGTAAAAGTATAGGACTCACCAACCAAGAATTTCACAGGCTGACATCTTAAGATATTCATGAATTAATTCAATCACAAATATATCCATTGAACCTTCAAATTGTGTTTTTATCAAAAAGAGTACACAACATATTCTCGGGCACGTTATATTCTTCTGATAGGAGACTATAACATACTCAGTATATACTGGAAAAGTGGCACATCAGTACGAGGAATAGATAACATGGAATATATACATTTATAGAAACCACAATATATTTCTATTTCTACCAACATAATAGAGTCTACTCAAGGCAAGGGATCAGATAAACCTAGTGTACTCGATTTAATTTTATCGAATAGAGAAGGCATGGTTAGTGATGCAGAAATTGAATCTGCAATAGGTAAAAGTGACCATTCAGTCATAAGGTTTCAATTCAGTGCACACATTAAAGAAACACGCTTTATGTAAGACAAAGGTGATTATAGTAAATTGAAAGAACTTTTAGATATAGACCAAAGGAATACTTTTCATCATATAATCATGATGCAAGGTGAAGATAACGAACAGTGATCAATCTCATAACTCCCACAAGCAATACAAAATAGATAATCATGATGTAGATACACAATGGAAACTCTTTTTTGACAAAATGGATGGCACCATAAAAGAATGTATACCAACAAAAAGGTGAAAATCAAAGCATTTAGCAAGAGAAAACATACTGTGCCGCTGACCAAAAAAGCATTGGAAAAAATGAAACGGAGACCAAGGTTATGGACTATATACATAAATACGCGAGAAGGAGGAAGTCAGAAATATGACTAGGAGGACTACAAAACAACATGAGAAGAATATAGCTTCAGCTGTGAAAACAAACCTTTATTTACTTCTTTTTTAAATATGCTGAGAGTAAAAAAATAAAACAAAGACAAAATGAAGTATTCCAGATCTTTACACCATCACCGATGATCAAAACAATACCCCCATCCAAAAAATCGACGACTAGTGACACGGAAAAAGGCAGATATGCTTACGGATTTTTCTCGTCCGTATTTACTGATGAACCAAAAGGAAACATGCCTGAAACATGCCTGAAGTAACATTAAGTACCAATAGTAAATTAAACAGCATCACAATTACTGACGAGTCGATTGAAAAGAAATTAAAAAGCCTTCATATATCTCATTATCTCCCTCACTCATAACTCTTATTCTTAGACGAATTTGACTAAACTTTTTTGGCACACTTTTTATCCCTATAATAGCTCTAAAACTTCATTGTTATTTCGGATTTCAAACATTTCGGTTAAGCGTCACTGAAGAGATATTATTTGTCGAAATGCGCATCTGGTGCATCAAAATTGGTACCATATAAGTTTTACATATAAAAGTCAGCAGGACCAGACAATTTCCATCCTCGTGTCTTGAAGGAAATAAGTTATATAATCAATGTGCCTTTATCCATCATATTTAACACCTTTCTAAACTCATGAAATTTACCCGAAGAATGCAAATGTGCAAAATAACAGCATTATTCAAGAAAGAAGATCGAAAAGTTGCAAGAATTTACGGGCCCGTGCGTTTAAAATCTATAAAATGCAAACAATAGGAAACCTTTGTTAGAGACTATATAGTTAGTTATGTTCAGCAGGAAACAATTTTGGTTTATTAGTGGACGCTCTACTGTCTTGTAACTAGTTGAAGCACTAGACAAATGGACGGATATTCTTGACATGGGTGTCTGTGTGGATGTTGTATACTGATACTTTATGAAAGCGTTTGATAACGTGTCTCATTTTCGCCTTATTTATTAGCTCGGAATGTTTGGCATTGAAGAACATTTACATCTTGGAGTAAAGTATTTCTGCTAGGACGTAAACTAGTGACGGTAAGTGAACAAAACTTTGAATGAAATATGTATATAATGGAATACCACAGAGATATGTAGTCGCTCCCCATCTCATATGTGCTGCACGTAAATGATTTACCTGATGTTACCTATAGTGATACACATACACACTTGTGTATGCAGATGACACTAAAGTATTTAGATGAATACTGGAACCAGACGATTGTAATAAGTTGCAAGAAGATATATACAACATGCAAGCTTGAACCGATGAGTGACTACTGTGCTTCCATCCTGAAAAATGTAAAGTCATTAGAATAGGAAAATAGAAAATCAACAATGAACAGTACAAACTTAAACCTAACGGACACACCCTAGTATATACGAAATCAGAGAAATTTATAGGTATCACAATAGATGACAAGCTTACCTTGGAGAAGATAAACAAAGTCAATTCTACAATGGAACCTATATGTACAACAATGGAATTCATGGATAACACCACATTTGAATTACTTTATAAAGCCTTAGTACGACCACATCTTGAATATTCGAATCCAGTCTGGTATCCTCATCACATCAAACACATTGATGAAATTGAAGACGTACAAAACAGGGCAACGAAACGACTTCCTGGTTTGTCTAACCCCAGAAAGATTACAACTGCTAAAACTCCCAACATTAGCATATAGACGAGTGCGAGGAGATATGATCGAAATGTATAAAATGTATAAAATACTTACCGAGAAACATGTCCCTGAAGTTACCAACTGTATCATCAAGAGGACACATATGTAAGATATCTAACATCCGCTCGGTATTGAATGTCAGGAAATATTGATTTGTACACAGATCCGTTGACTTTTGGAATGGCCTACCAATATCAGCTGTAACAGCAAAAACAATCACAAAATTTGATAAACACTGAAAAAACGGCCACTATATTATAAAATTCAGATAACCCAGACCGGACATGACCACGAATTAAGTTTGCCTAGAGCTGACAGTAGAGAATCCAAAAGAATCCTAGAAAAGAATCCTAGAGTCAGAAGAGGAACTATGTAACTAACATTAAATTGAATTATAAAAGCATGCGTCATTGAACTCGACCCATATAATCATCATTTACTCGCAATATTGCCAAGTTCATACTCACTTTCCTCACCATATTTGAGTATTTACATTGCAATCTTTATGCACTGGTGGTTAAAACATATAGGACTCGGAAAATTTGTTAACAGCGATTTCAATGTTGTCCATGGTGAATAAATTAGGTCCCTAAAAGCTGAGTTTTATTAATATTTCACACTACTTTTACAATCAGTTGATCAAAGAAAGGTACATGTGACATCACTGTACCACGTAAACACCTAACTATTTAACGATATTTTTTAAAAATCGGGTCTGAAATTTAAAATCGTATTGTAGCTAATTATCGCAATATTTCCGTGTACGAGCTATTAGAACCAGTTAACATAAGCATGATTAAGACGAAATGTATATAATTGTGTATGCTTTGGAAACATGCAATGCGTCCTTTAATGTTATCATATATACAATATACACTTCAAAGTTGAAGATAAGGAACAGTGATCAATCTCATAACTACAAGCAATACAAAATAGATAGTTGGGCAAACACAGACCGCTGGACACACCAGTGGTGGGATTAAGTACCTAGGAGGAATAAGCATTCCCTGTCGACCGGTCACACCCGTCGTGAGCCTTACATCTTCATCAGGTAAACGAAGTTATCCGCAGTCAAAATCAGTGTGCCAAGAACGGCCTAACAATCGGTATGAAACACGTCAGGCAGCACTTGACCCATTGAAAGGTTGTATTAACTGTCATGATCGTGTGCAGGACTGGACAAAAATAAGATGACAGACGGTATTTCCAAACATAAGTAGGCTCTTAAAACTCTTCATTTTACCGACTTATTAGACGACGAATTTATGAATTTAAAACACTGCCTGACCAGGGAGGCATCATTAAGTTGATTGGTTGTTGGAATTCTTACTCATGTACCCGTACAACTCTAAATTCATTGATGGAAGTTGACGATGTTGCCTCGATAGAATTCGAAGCGAGCGAAGATTTTTCTAATCATGTTTTCATGCATTTTAAGAAAGATAATTTCGGTAAAATAGATTCTGCACATATTTACTTTAAATCAATTAATAAAGAAGTATACAAGAACTGATAAATGAAAAATTACAGTCTTTGTGAATTTTCATTTTAGTCGTAGGGTGTTTTGTGAATGCCCGGGGTCACAGGGACATGGGAGGACACGGTCCACTCAATATCTTGAGAACCAATTTCCTCGATAAGGTCGATATACTGTGAAAAATAGATTTTCCTTGTTGATTTCGAGGTCACATGGTCAAAGGTCGAGGGTCAAACTGGACACAGAGATATACTTACTGCCCCCTATCATTAACCCTTTGCCTGAAAAACATTAAATTTCGTTTACTTGTACATCTTCATGTATATGACTCCCACTGGTGGAGGTTACATGGTCAAGGCTGAAACTGGACATAGGAATATACTGTCTGCCCATACCCTGAGAACAGGTTTCTCAACACGATTCAACAGACATTAAACTCCTTCAGATAGTCTGACTATTTTTTATTATTATCATCACAAAGTCATAGAAATATCATAAAACCATTTATAATTGAAGTTGAAATTCAATGTGTTATAAGTCTCATATTGGTACATTAAGTTTGTTTTAACAAAATAGGAAATGTCATTAATATTTTCTTCTTTATTTTCATATCTTAACTTCATCTTTATTTTATATATGTAATAAGCTGTATATGATAATAAATGATTTATTGAAGTGGTAGTATTATTTTCTTCATGAAAAAATCCTAATGCAACATGTTTCCATTTTAAATTAAATTTCAAATGATTTTCTAATTTCTTCCATATTAACTGTACGTTTCTACACTCAAAGATTAAATGTTTTGTGTCTTCGAGTGTTTGGCAATACGGGCATTGATTGGATACATTCTTATTCCCTTTGTGAACAGATTTATTATTATTAAGTAGATTTTGTAGGAGTTTGTAATTAAATTCTGCTAATTGTTTGTCTTTGATTTTAGTGATTTTTGACTGATAAATGTTTTGTTTTCTTCAAAATTGAAATTGAAGCTTTTTGCCCAAAATCTCTCACAGTAGGGTTTAATAAAGATTTTATTGATAAATATATCGTATATTGTTTTGCTATTTATCAAGTTTAGGGGTATTCTTCTCTTGTTTTCTAATAAAATGTTACTTTGTTTTCTTATATTTATATAAACTCCTTTTGAAGTATCGTGATATTTTTGGACAGGTTTAATAACCTTTTTCAGTGTGTTATATTCGCAAATCCAGTTAGACTTGTTGACAAGAATATTGGGGAAATAATTGATATCATGAACATTTCCGTTTTCATCAAACAGGTCTTTAATGTATAAAATTCCACTTTTTATCCAATCTGTGTAAAAAAGAAGTTTACCATTAAATCGAGTCAAATTGTTTAACCATATAGTTTGCGACAATACTTCAACGTCAGTCATCTCTTTTATGTTATGTGATTTATGTTTGCATTCATTCAATGTACTGAGTACTTCGCAGTAAAATATTGGTAATGGTTTGAAAATTTGCTTTATTTCATCAGTACTGGTTGTATTTGTCATTATGAGATATTCGGGTGTAACGAATCTTTTAAGAATATACGAATTAAAGAATTTTTTTAAAGATGATTGTTTTTCATTGAAAATTCGTGTTACCCAAGCAGCCTTGAGTGCTTTTAATTTACAATCAATATCAACAATACCTATTCCTCCTTCATCTTGTTTTCCGATTAAAGTATATCTTTTTATCCTTTCTCTTTTGCCCCATAGGAAATTGAAGATTGTTTTCTTTATTTTTTTTTATGGATTCTTTTCTTGGATATTGCAATATAGTTGCACTATAGTATAATTGTGTTAATGCTAAAGTATTTATTACGGTACATTTTCCATATAAGGTTAATTTTCTTGTATTCCACATTGTAAGTCTTTTTTCTAGTTTATTAATTTTTTCCGTTCAGTTTTTATTGTAACATTGATTAGCATCATGACCTATATATATCCCTAAGCATTTAACAGGTGCATTGGTAATATTGATATCATATAATTTATCATATCTGTTTTTCAAAGGACCTAATAGCAGTCTTCACGAAAAACTTTGTAAAGCACAGGCCCTTCGGGCCTCCCAGTATAATAATTGTGCAAGCCCGAACAATATTTTGCAGGCCCAAAATGTTTATTTTCTAATTTGACCTCTTGTTATTTGCTGATTCTACTCTATAGACACATGCACAGTTCTTCTACTGTAGGAAAATACAGGTCAAGATGATCATAGTTAAAGAACAACTGACATTAAAAGGATTATATTATTTTTCAACATATTAATTTAATTTCGCAGATACATCAGCAGCTCATGTTCAACTCTGTTTTGTATACACCACGTACAAAACATTTTGTTTTCTCCAGAATCACTTAAATGTTAGCCAAGGTCTACCCTCGCAGTGTTCGAAATTGGTTTAAAACTTGGTATAGACCACAGGTCTATGCCAAAAATAAGATGACTTAGACCTCATCGAATTGGCATAGACCACAACATTGAAAAAATAATAACACAAATTTAAAACATTTTCATTTACTTCTAATATACTTAGAAAGTGTATTTTCTTTCCATTTCTGTAATATTATCCTTTCCTCATAATGTTTATCAGACATCGACTGACCATGCAAGGCCCTCTTGGATAACTTTATTCCTTTAAATCTAGAAAATTGGCATAGACAATTTGGTCTATCTCAATTACAGTTGGCATAGACCAGTGCCATTTGACATATACTCGGTCTATGGTTAATTTCGAACACTGCCCTCGGTCCAATGGGGCATGAATTTTCGTTTTTTCTCCTCGTACGACAGTTTTTTTGGGGTTTTTTTTTATCGGATGGTTGTGATTGTGAAATACGTTTGGGTGGTTTTGAATTTCCCGGACGAGCCCCCTCCCTATACTTCAGAAAAGGCAGCATGGTTGATAATTTTTCTATGCGAAATTTGACTACTAAGTCATGACATTTAGTCTGAGTCAATCTCACGCTTTATTTGTAATATATACAGAACATGTAAGAAAACATTTACAGGCCCACCGGACTCCAGGGTTTAATATTTTAAGAAGCCCGATTCCGATTTTACTGGCCTCGGGCATCGGGCCACTGGTTAATGTCGAAGACTGTAATAGTATTCATTCAGATTTATTTTTATTGAGTTGCATCCCTGATAACTGACCAAAGTGTTCAATTATTTTAATGACTTTTTCTATAGATCTGATATCCTGTAAAGAAAGTGATGTGTCGTCTGCATGTTGAAGTATTTTTATTTTATTAGTCATAAGGTCATTACTAAAGCCTTTTACTTCAGGTGAATTGTGAATTTTTTTTCGAAATTATTCTACGATAAATAAAAAAAGTAATGCTGAGATTGGACATCCTTGTCGAATGCCTTTGGTCATTCTACAGGTCCTAGACATCCATCCATTATTTTTTATGCGATATACAGGATTTGTATATAAAATTTTTATCCATTTTATGAACTGCTCTCCAAAATTAAATTTATTAAGGGTGTTGAACATGAAGTTCCATTCTACAGAATTGAAAGCTTTTTGAAAATCAAGAAGTAAAATTGCTCCTTCTTTTTGTTTTGTTTCACAGTATTCAAAAATATCAAGTAAAAGTCTTGCATTTTCACCGATATATCTACCTTTAATGTATGCAGATTGGTCTTTACTTATTAGTTTATCTATAACTTTTTGTTATCTTATAGCGAAAATTTGTGCTAAAATTTTATAATCACAATTTGTAAGACTAATTGGTCTATAATTTCGAAGATCATTTTTCTCTCCCTTTTTATGTATCAGAGAAACAATTGATAATTTTTGAGAAAAAGTCATTTCCTCTTTTTCAAATGTTGTAATTAGTGATTTATAAAAGTAATTTTTAATGTCATTCCAAAATATTTTATAGAATTCGATAGGTATTCCATCAGATCCGGGGGATTTGTTGTTTTTCATCTGTTTTATAGCTTGTGCACATTCGGAAACCGTTGGAAGATTATCACATATATCTTTTTCTTGATTGGTTAGTTGAGGACATTCACAATCCTCTAAATATTTTTTTATATTTTCATCTGGGACATGATTTGTTGAATACAAGTTTTCATAAAAATTGCAAAGTGAATTCATTATATCTTCAATTTTATTTATCATTTTATTATATTCTTTAATTTCGTGTATTGTATTGGCAGATTGTTTTTTTCTTTCTAGTCTTAAAAAGTAGGATGTGTTCCTTTCTCCATTTTCTATCCAATTTGCTTTTGATCTAATAAATGCACCTTTAGTTGTTTTCGAATAGATTTCATTTAATTCGACTTCAAGAGATTTTTTCTATTCATATCTATTAAATGATGCGGTGACAGTTCAATTTTTTCTATTTCCTTTTCTAACACTGTAATTCTTTGTTTTCTATTTAGACTTTTTTGTTTTGAAAAATTTACCGAAAATTCTTTGATAATAGATTTCACCTTTTCCCATCTTGTTTGACTATCAATTATATTTTCTAAATCTTCTTGTTTATCTTTTAACAGCTGTTTTAACTCGGTAGTGTAGTTTATATCTGTTAATAGCGAGGTATTTAATTTCCAAAAACCTTTACCTCTCTTTTCTTTATTCATTAAAAGGTTTAATCTAATTGATAAATGATCCGAGCTTCTATTACCTTGCGTATTTGGAGGTTTTCTAAGAAAGACATTTGACATATCTAACTCAAACTTTTCAGACATGAATATAAAGTCTATTTTACTTTTAGGTATTCCATTTCCGTCACACCACGTGAATCCTTCTCTTTCTTTATGTTTCATTTTCCATGTATCGACTAAGTTTAAATATGATAGCAGATCTTCTAAATGTTTTGAGCTTTTATCTTTATATGTTGATTATGATTGATGTCTATCCTGTTCATTAAGAATCGTATTAAAATATCCTGCAAGTATAGTATTGTTTTCACTCATTGCTAGTTAAAAAATTCACGTTTTTAATTTTTTGAAAAATTCTATTCTACTTTTATCATCATTGGGTGCATAAACATTTACGAGTGTGATAATCAGATCATTGACTTTAATATTAATCAAAAGTTTACGACCATCAACAGATCTGTGTATATTTATGATGTCAAAATTAAGCTTTTGATGAAAAAGAATGGATACTCCTCTGCTATGAGCAGAGTCAGTATTAGAGTGTATGGATGTACCAAACCATCTTGAGTCATACTTAAAATTATTTTTTTTCGCAAAAATGTGTCTCTTGTAGAAAAACCACATCAATATTGTTATCATTAAACCATTGATGCAAGGTGAAGATAACGAACAGTGATCAATCTCATAATTCCTACAAGCAATACAAAATAGATAGTTGGGCAAACACGGACCCCTGGACACACCAGAGGTGGGATCAGGTGCCTAGGAGGAGTAAGCATCCCCTGTTGACCGGTCACACCGACCGTGAGCCCCATATCCTGATCAGGTAAACGGAGTTATCCGCAGTCAAAATCAGTGTGCCAAGAACGGCTTAACAATCGGTATGAAACACGTCAGACAGCATTTGACCCAATGCGAGGTTGTATTGACGACCTAGATCGTTATAACGACCATAGAATTTGCGAAATGCTGACTTCAATCGAGTCTGTTGAAATCCCTGTACCATCAACTTGTTTGTCAGTAGCTTACCTCGATTTAAAAACTGACTATACCCAGAACAAGCTCTTGCATATCGAATCAGTTGAGATATATAAACACCATATGCAGGTGATAATGGAATATTGCTACATAAATATGGGAAGTTGACGATGGAGAAGCTGAAATCATCCCGTTTGTCATACAGTTGAGTTGTTAGTTTGCCGTTAATGTCTACTTTCAATAAAATATCTAAGTATGAAGCAGAAGTGGACGACTCTGTGGTGTCCTTTATTTCGAGCTCACAGGGATATATCAAATCGACATATGAATGAAAGCTATCATTGTTAATATACAAAACGTCATCGATATATCTAAAAGTCGAATTGAAGGTCACAGCGAGAGATTTTTTCTTCTCACGTAGAAGTTTTTGAATAAATTCTGCTTCATATGAATATAAAAACAGGTCAGCTAACAAAGGAGCACAATTCGTGCCCATGGGAATTCCAACAGACTGTTGGAAGACCTGATCACCAAAGACCACGAAGATATTGTCAATGAGGAACTGTAGCATATTTTTTATTTCAACTTCAGAGTACTTGTGCGTGGAATCAGAGTGGTGTTTAACAAAGTAAGTTTTTGAATGACTGATCACTGGATATGAATATTTCCGTTTTCCGTTTTTGTTGAAGAAGCAACTGTCTATGATGTCAAAAAGTCTAGTCTTTAATTTATCGTGAGGAATGGTCGTGTATAGTGTTGAAAAGTCATAGGTTTTAATGTTATTGATTTGGGAAAAATTCTGTGATTTCAAGTTTACTAAAAGTTCTTTAGAATTTTTTAGAATCCACATTTGATTAACACCACTTCTGGCATATGTAGTCGCACAGTAAGTTTGAAGTTTCTCCTTCACAGCTGTTAACATTTTCGTGAGGAGCAAAGATAGGGGCTTGGTAGAGCACTTACTGGATCCAGCAATGTATCTTTGTTTGTAAGGGATTTTATGTAGTTTAGGAATCCAGTATAGGTACGGTAACTCATATTCATTCGACCCATTGACTGGAATATTAAATGTGTCTAAAACTGAAGCATGGTTTTGAAGAATTTTGTCTTTTGAAAGGGCAGTTGGAGTATAAGTATGATTACCAAACGTGGAATTAATGCCAAGTTCGTTTAAAATACAGGTGTAATAATGAGCCTTACAAACAAAGACAATGTTGTTACTAGCTTTGTCAGCTGGAACCAAAACATATTCCTCATGTAACCTATCTAATTCTTTTATCACTTCTGGTTTACTAAACACAGAAGGATAGATGGTACGTACTTTTGTTTTCATGTGTCTAATGCGGGATTTTAATATCCCTCTTATGCTTTTAACCCATTCTGACAATGTATCAAGTTCTTCTTTTTCATATTTAGCCCATCGTCTGGCATAATCTTCGACAGAACTCATAATAGAGATGAAGTTCTGTCGCCAATTAAAAGACCGAGGTTCTCTGTATTTAGGACCTTTAAGAATAAGTGATTTGAGGTCCTCATTTTCAACTATATCAACATCACCAGTAATGACATGTCCAGCTGGACTGTAGTTGAAAGAAGATGAAGAACAAGAACGTGTTGGTGGATTACGTATAAGATGGTCTATATCTAAGCACTGCAAAGTTTGTTTATAATTAAAAAGTTTGGATGCAATAGTAGAAGTATAGCTGTAGGAAATACAGGGTGTAGACTTGAACTTGAAATAAGTTGGAATACACGACTGAACCCTTTTATGACGAAGAACGTTGCTTATGTTGACGGCATCTATTCCTTTGTTTGTAAATTTGAGCTTAAGGAACTGACGGCATATAATGTATTTCTTTTCTCATAACCATTTAAACCCCTTACATTCAGGGTAATACACTTCAAATGTTCCATAGCGAAAATAGCAGACAAAAAATCGTGTCAGGTATAAACAAACATGAGAGACTGTTATAATAATTATTTGACTGAAGCCGGGCGAGGTAACCCAGATTTGGATTTGTTTTTCGATTTTTTTCTTAACTTCTGTGGCTACCCGTCCAAGTATCTGTCCTAGTACATGTTTTCCAGGCCAGGTTGAGGTTTTTGTGTGCATGGATTGATCATAGTTGAGGCCTGTAGCTCAAAAATCATTGTATGTGGTTTCTGCGAAAATGACATTTTTGGTAGAGTTTTCAAGAACATCTCGGAAATTCTCAACTTGTTCCGATTTTTTTCGAAATAATCTCCATGATCTGAACCCGTGATAAAATCCAACTATCCGATGTAGTGACAAAGTTGCCAATTCTTTTGGCTTCGAGTGCCGACTTAGCTGCTCGGATTTTATCGGCAGCCATGAGATCGCCGGATTTTATAGCTTTTACACACTGGAAGGCCTGTTCTGCAGAATTGAATTTTTCACCAAATACAGATAGTTCACATGGGTAGAAATTTGAAAGAGCATTTTGTTCGCCTTGGAATAGAATATAGTTATTGGGGCATTTTTTAGCATGGGCAGAGCATTGTTCATCACCCGGGGGGTGCCCCGGTTGAAGGCAAACTTTGCATTTAGTTTCTTCTGTGCATTCATTGGTGGGGTGGTCAGAACTGCAACAAATTCGGCATTTTCGTTTGGGGGGTTTTGGTTGACCGTAATGATAAATGCGGCACTGTATCCCAGCGCAGTAGCTCGTGCGGGGGAGAAATTTGTTATCTGGAAAGGGTTCTAAATAAATGTATCTGTTGCCATTTAACACACCAGTCATCTTTTTTGTCATCGGATTTCTTATTTTTTCATATTGTAGGTCACTTTTGGGGTTAGCACCTAGTTTTGTGAGCATCGCCAAAATTTCTTTGTCATCGACAGACACAGTCACTTTGAGAACTCTATCTGCGGGTGATTTTGACCCAGTGGCATGGGGATTTTGCTCGTATACATTGAAGTTTTGATTGTTGATATCAACCCCTTGAGTTAATAGATTTTGTTTATTTTCATCATTGGTCAGGTATATACGCCAAAGATCACGGTCAAGCTGGATGCAACGTACCGTGTCCCCGACTGAGTGAATGACACTTTGCATAAGTTCAAAATCTGAAATTCGATTGTTTCTGTTCATTTGGATTTCGCTATTTTTTTAATAAACTGGCTTAGATAAGGTTTCCATATTGCAGAAAGACTTTTACCAATGTTTAACACAGAATAATTTCAGGAAAACACGGGTGAACACGTACTCACCACACAGCAGAACTGTTCACAAAAAGGATCTCCAAAGTTTTCACTATATGTAAAGTTGAATTCTGCACAAAATTAAATTCATATATCGGCGACAACGTCGCGAAATTATATGGTGAATCTGGAGACCAACTGACTACGAAAACAGTCCAAATATTGTCAAAATTGACGGAGCAGAGTAGGTCACAGCTTACCTTAGCCCAGTCACGTGACATTTTTGATCCCCACGTGACATATTCATATATATAAATACGTGTTTTGTTGAGCAAAGGCACAATGAATTCCTGTTTCGTCAGGAAAATGAAGACAGAATATAATTTACTGGCAGTATTTCTAATCCTCTGCGTTGCAGGATATGCTGCAGGTGAGTGCTATTGAAGGCGACAAGGAACACCTTTCTGAAATCGCATGCAGAGCGATTCGCAGAACTTTGTGTTAAGTAGGGCCATAGAAATATGTCAGGAAAAAAGCGTTAATAAACAGATCAATTTGTGACAAATTCTGTAAACACAACCCTTTTATACAAAAACAATATGTATATATCATTAAGTGCATATTGATCTCTTATACATTTTTCACCAGACCGACAGTCTCTACATCAACGCTGTATCACGTGATCAAACAACAAGATAAAAACGTATCGTGTATGTATAAATCGTTGAATTGGCACGATATCCAGATATCAATGCAAGTTGAAGTTAATATAACTTCAAAGCATATTAATTTCTTAATTTGAAAAGTGCTGAGAGCAAGTTTATTGTGACTTGTAACATGTCTAATATTTGTATTGAATATGCAAGATGCAGCGATTTTTGTACATACGAAGTTGAATCTAGCCTGAAAAACATATTTTCTGTTGAAGCCAGAACTTGCTCTCCTAACTTTCCTTTGGCACTGAAGTTCACATGTCACATAAATCAAACATCTTTCACTTAAAAACCTCGGAGTGTCGTGCCAAAGATGAAATTTTTATGTACGGAAACCCTGTTTATGCAAATGAGTCCATTGTGAAAGTAACTATACGTGTAGATTAGGAGCGATATCAAGATCACAATATAATATGGATATTACTTTAGCATGTATGCTATATAAAGAAGAAATTGAAACTTTTTCAATATCAAAGAGAATTAAAATAACCCATTTGACAGAAACTTTTACGCGATTGCAGTTTATCGTTTGACAGCGGTGGTAAATAACGAAACAATATTTTGACATTTCCAACCACAAAAGGACTGTAGATATGTGCGTCATGACCTTCATCATGACGTATTTTTTATTGTGACGTTGTGCAATATGCCAGTGCGGTAAAGTATATTTATGTACAGCACTGGTATTAAAAATTTTATGGGGAAAGCCTTAACTCAACCGCGTTTCTTTTAAGTTCAACATGTCTAACGCTAACGAGCTTATCTTTTATTTTTGATTTCTTGAAGTATCAAGTAATACTGCTTAACAAATCGTGATTTTATTTGTAAAATATGCATATCCGGGACATGATAGGGAACGCAAAGTGATTCTCAAACCAGCTCTGATGAAAAAACATGTACATGTATGAGAGAGAAATAATCAAAATCCACGTGTTGTGTTGTTTTGTTTACCCTTATTCTCTTCCGTTCGAGTCACGTGACTTATGTTAAACATCTCCGTGATCAACATATCTGCAAATGATACCAAGACCCTACCATTTGATGTATTGTGGAATAGTGTAAAAATATTTCGATATTTTATCATATGTGTGTTCTAATATATAGGTCAATTGCTTTCTTTTACAAACTGCATCGCTTGCAATAACTATTGTTGGCGAAAGGTTCGATATATGAAAATTAGACCCTTATCATTTTGATTGATTGATTGATTGATGTTTTCCGCCATACTAAACAATTTTTCAGTTATTTGGTGGCGCCCAGTGTTTATTGGTGGAAGAGAGAGCCCAGAAACGATGTACCTGGGAAGAGACCACCGACTTTCCGAAAGTCAACTTTTTCACTTACCGGCGCAGGTGGGATTGGAACCCGCGCCGACCAGAGGTCGCTGGCTGTGTGATTTTGAGGCCCTTCCTATCAATTAGAAACAACTCAAGTATATAGAGTATAATTTGTCCAAACCGGCCTCTGAGTACTCCGGCGCTCTGTCAATTCCGGCCACAAAATATAGTCCCTAACATTTCTTTAACAAATCCTTTATTAATAATTCCCTGTATTCCGGATACTGCGTATTCTGTATATCGGCCGGCTTACACCGTCCCAACTGCTATCAATTAACTTTAATTATCCTGTGTAAACCGGCCCCTCGATGATACACCACCCTAATTGTTGCGGTCAATTGTATTCGGTGTACACAAGGTCCCAACTGCTCGTAATTAGCTCTAATTATCACATTTAAATCTGCCACCCCACGATGACCAACCTGTCCGTATTCGGTCGATCACACGCGGTGTACACAAAGGGTGTCTCAAGGGAAGCCACAGGTAAGTAAAATAGTGCAACTGGCGAGGAGTCGCGATCAGTTTAAAATAAAACCTGATTTTTAGGGAGTGCACTTTTCAATTATGACAGCACCACGCACGAGGTAATGGCGCTCCCCCTAACGACAGACGAGAACTGACATTAAAAGACAACGTTCAATTAATCGATGAATTCGATACATTCTTGGAATGAAACAAAATCGGCAACAATCCCGTTATGTTTTCCCTCGTTGACTTCTCGGAGCTCTACGGCGAGTCAGACAGTGATGATATGCAGTTAGTTAGCACAACTCGCCATGTCCGGTCGATCACTCGGCATTGCATTAGTTTCCGTTTCACAAATTGAGACAGTTGAAAGCGATACATTTACAATGAAAGCTGGGAAAGACAAATTTTAAACGAACACAACACAAACTTGACGAACGTACATAATGTAGCACTTGATAACGGCGATGATGTAGACGAAATCGACAATTTTCCAACAGAAAATTGCGCGAATAATTCCCAGATTTTAAACTGTTTAATAAAAATTGAAACTTTTTCAAATGACAATAAAACATTGACATTTATATTTTTACATTTTGAATTCTTTTGTGATATATTAAAACGTTAGCAATCATTACACACGTATGCATAGATAGTGAATACAAGGGAAGCAGCTCTCATTATTGTCAACATTCAGCACTCCGGACTCTGTGCAAACCGGCCAATTTCTTTGGAACCACACACAGCCGGTTTAGACAGATTATACTGTATATATATATATATATATATATATATATATATATATATATATATATATATATATATATCCAAAGTATCTCTTTTGTAAGAAGAATAAAAAAAACATTAAAATACTTTTTGAAATATGTCAGCCATGTTACCGGCCTTCATCAGTCGTGTTTATTAAGGTAAGGTTTGCGACATAAAGACATGTAGCGAACAAAGACATGTTGTATATCAGTATGTTCAGTAGGAATTTATCTTTTAAAAATTGACTTTTTAAAAAAAAATCGCCTGTGTCGTTTTTTGACCAGATGGGCTTATTTTTGTGATGTTTTACATTTTCGGGATCTTTGTATAAAAGGGAATACTAGTGGTATAAAAACTACACGAGGCAAACTTATGGGGTAAAAAGCTGGTATAATTTTTAAAAAGAGTATTATCTATAAGATTATACTAATTGGTGGAAAAATGTTATTTCAAAACACTAAAAAATAGCACTTTTTATATCTTGAATAAAATTTAAAGCAACAAAAAATGTATATTGAACAGCTTTATAACATCTACGTCAGAAAAAATTACTTTGAATATAATATTTGAACAATAAATATTTAAGAAAGCATATAGAATCACTACCCACCTGGCTTTGTTTCCATGGTAACAGATTAAAAAGAATTATTTCATTTATACGATTTGTCACTTTGTTTTATAACTGTACAACTTTTGAAGAGTGCATTGAGTATTTTCATGAATAAGATACAATTCCAGCCCAAAAATGATATTTATATTTATTTGTCAAGTATTGTAGTATCACATTTATTAGAAATTAATATGTTGAGTTTTCCACGGTCCTGCTTCGTCATAAATTCCGTGTTACATTAGCCCGAACCTGTCTTATATTGTACATCTTTGAAATAATTTCCCTCTCCTTGTTCCATTGCTTGATGTTTGTTTACACCTGTAACCTTCGGGACAATATAAAGTATAAAGCTCGGTCAGTGGTGGATCTAGAGAAAGGGGGAGGGGGGGAGGGTAACGTAAAGTTAGTAAAAATGACACTAATCAATCTGTTTTATGTCGACGTTATGCAAATGTTCCTCAGACAAAATTAAGACTATTTTAAGATGTACTGTGTTAGTATGTACTGTTTTTATTTTTACATGATCAGATCGGTCGCGTTTTCTACATTTTAAAGTTCATGTGATAAATCGCTCTATCAGCGCATATAGATGTCATAGCATTGAAATATGAAGTGCATGTAATTAGAGAGCATTGTCGGGTTTATCTTAAAAAATGCTTCCCAATGTCATAGCAATTCCTAGCTTCGTTAATGTCGAACCTTGTCTTTGAGGATACTATTCACAAACAATGATCGATTATAACAGCATCAAAATAAATCTACTGAGCAAGATTTGCAGAGATTATGTGGTCACAACATAATTTTAATGGAAATTATTCGTAGCGCATACTATATATAAAAACGGTAGACTTTCATAATATCAAAGAAAATAATTTATAAATGATCATTTGAGAAACATTATTATTATTTTGTCATAGAGGGTTACGCATACGCCACTTGACAGCAGTAGTAGATAACAAGTAAATATTATGACATTTTCCCTCGATTCAACTATGACGTGACACATTTTTTCATTATGACGTCATAAAGCGCGAAGTGCGCTGAGGTATATCCAGATTTATTCCCCTGTTGCAAACTCCCCGTCGAGGCCTCATTACGTCACCTACGAATAGCAAACGAACTCTGGTGGAAGTTTGCCCCTGTTGTTGCAACTAACGATGAACAACGTATTATGACATCACAATGTACATACTCCTGAAAGACAACGTCATGCATCAAAATAGCGCCCAAAACATCCGAAAAATTGCAAGAGTTACTATATGGATTCTTGCATAAGTTTCCTGGATGTTGAGATTAAAATTCCATTAAAGTTTTCTTTGTTGTCAGTTGTTTCATCCAAACCCAAAGTCCATTTAAGTTTAAATCCATTAGGTATAATATTACGACCCAAGCAAGACTGTAGAAACAAACAGTGGCTTCATATCTGATTTTTTTTTCAAAAATGTTTCCGCATTATATATATATATATATATATATATATATATATATATATATATACATACATATACATATATTATGTACTGTTACGGGTGTTTTCCAAGAAAAATAAATTAATAAAACGATCTAAATTTATGGCGCAAATCACAATACTTTATTTCAATAAAGCAATCTTATTTAATTTAGCTACCATTTTTATAATTGTGATCTACACCTCGTTAGGAAGTGGGAGCACGCCGTTTCTAACATGCACAGGCACCCAACGTTTTACAAAGCTATAGTAAAAACGTCCTGCTATAAACAAACTATTCACAAGATATATCAAACCGCCATCGTAAGTTTCTTCCTTACTAAATGAGTCGCTTGCTATTTTACGTGGAGAGTTCGATATATTGTGATTCTGTTAATTGATTGATTGTATCTTGCTTAACGTCTCGCTCGAGAATTTTTCACTCATATGGAGACGTCACCAAGACCGGTGAAGGGCTTCAAATTTAGGCCTATGCTCGGCACTTATGGCCATTGAGCAGTGGGGGTTCTTTAGCGTGCCACATCTACTGTGACACGGGTCATCCGTTTTTAAGGTCATATCCGAGGACCCGTGATATTCACACCTGATGCCGAGCGTTTGGTGATGGAACTGTCACGACCTGTTTTAACGACTTAGGTCTGTCGCGGCCAGGATTCGAACCCCGGCCTTCCGCATGTTAAGGTCGTACCTCTTGCACCCAACGTTTTAAATATCTATGGTAAAAATGCCCTGCTATAAACACACTATTCAAAAGGTATATCACACCGCCATCGTAAGTTTCTTCCTTACTGAGTCGCTTGTAATTTTACTAAAAAAGTTCGATATATTGTGATTCTGTTAAGGTCGTACCTCTCGCATCATTATGGTGAACTCGAAATAGAGTCTATGTATTGGTTATGATTAACCGTCTATCACCATCTACTGCTTCTCAAATGCTATAAATCGGTAATAGGAGACGAAAGTTGATTTTGAAGTTTAACGTAATAACCCCAGTAAATCCAGCAGAAGCATGCGGTGTACAGTGCCGTGCATCCAATACCCGCTGGCGCCGTTAAGTGAGAAAGTTTCCCAATTTACTTGCAGAAGATCGGTGATCTCTTCCCAGTTACATTGTATCTGGGTTCTCTCTTCCACCAATAAAAAAACTGGGCGCCACCAGATAACTTTGTAGAAATATCACAATAATTAGAACCACATTGATTTACTGATATGAAGTTTGATTCTTCATGCTAGTCATGATCATAGTATTATTATATAGGTAGTTTTTCTCCGAAAGTGACAGTCTGTGAAAATAAGCCTCTCTGTATAAGCTGTTTAGATAATGAAGTTATCCAAATCGTATATCACCTGCCCAGCTCCTCCTCATTTGAGGAATGATGTAAATTGTCAAACACCGATTGCAACTACAACAGCAGCCTCATTATGCAATGGGAAACATGAGTGTTCCTTGGAAGCAGCGAATACTGTGTTTGGAGATCCATGTGTTGGGACTTACAATTATCTGAGTGTGGCATTTAGTTCCGTTGTAAAAGTCAAAACTACAATAGGGATATTGATTACCCTAAGATTGTATCAATACTAAAATATACACACCATAAACTCTTTACTAGTAGTTTGTTTTCATGTAAAGCAAAATTAGATGTAGAAAATGGAGACTGTATGTTGAACCTTTTGCAGATGATCAACAAATGCATAGATGAAACGTACTTTTCACCTACATGTATGCGTACCATACACGTATATTAAGTGTATGTCAAACGTGCAATAAGAAACGTATGCATACAAGCGTAAGAGCGTCGGCCTTTCACATACATATACGTTCAGTATACTTTAGCCATACACATTTGTATCTTGTCCATACGTTTAACAAACCTATTTCGTAACCATATGCTATTCTTAGGTTCACCAATATCTGCCAAAAAACATAGTTCAATGTGAATTGTATATTCCTCAATATTTGCTGCATATTGTGTATTCCATAACAAATGTGTCAAATTTTGTATATCTTTTGCGCTTGTTATAACTTTAAAGCATATTTGATAGTATGTTGCACAAAAATGCTGTAAAAAGCATTACATATGCCACACATCAAGTGCACCGTCTTCTGTACAGTTGTGTGCATTCATGGTACACATTTATATGCATATTTTCTATTATCATGATAATCTCTCTCTCTCTCTCTCTCTCTCTCTCTCTCTCTCTCTCTCTCTCTCTCTCTCTCTCGGTATATGACAACACGTTGCAAAACGTAAGCGCTTTCATTTTTTTAATCTCCAGTCGTTTTACATGTGTTGTCATATTTTAGTTAATTGTTTACCTATTGATTACCGGACACTGAGACAATTTTTCACATTTGGACATGGATATATACATATAAGCACTAAGTTCCAACAACACCTGATACCTAAATTTGTCGGATCCACAACATGGATACAAGGTCAAATACAAAAAAATATACAAATCACTAAAATGATCAACGACACGAACAACGAGATTGTCAAATTTTCGGGACGACCTGTCCCTTCTACAGAACAAACGAAAAGAATTACATAATGTGGCCAATATTAACAGAAAATGGTAACAAAAACTACATATAAATACATCCACCACTAAAACTACAATAATCTACGAACGTATTTACAACGCAGACTGTATGTGTTTTGGTCTTTAGGCTTGTCAATCAATGTTAAAAGTGGAGCGAATTAGGGCTTGTCTTATTCGTCAAAAGAGCTTTTGTTAATTTTTGTTGGGTAATTTAACAAAACAAAAAACAAACATGCATGTACCACCATCCAATTGAGTACATATTATCACCTGTGTTATGGTGTTTATATTTCTCACCCGATTTCATATGCAAGAGCTTGTTCTGCGTATGATTACGGTCGACAGGGGATGCTTACTCCACCTAGGCATCTGATCCCACCTCTGGTATATCCAGGGGTTCGTGTTTGCCCAACTGTCTGGTTTTTTTTATTGCTTATAGAAGTTATATTGATCACTCATAATAATAAAGTGAAAATATCCTGACTTACAAGTGAAATAAATTCTATTTCCAACAACAAAGACCTTGAATTATTTCCATCGCGTTTTCCTTCCCCACCTATATATGTCCCTAGAAATCATTTGCACTGCGTAAGGACATACCGATGATGTCAGAAATCACCATCTTGGTTTTTATAGGCTTTTAATTAAATTGAAAACGCAAGGTTGAAATTGCAATGGATCTTAATAACAAAATTTACATGAAATTAGGTATAATGTTTACTTCCATGATTGAGTCACACCGACAGAAAGCACCGGAAAATTTGAATCTGGGTCTGACATCATAAAGTAAGACATGTAACAGAAATGATTAGCAGTTTTTGCTTTAAAAAAACTTTTAAACTACATTGAACTTATGTATAGCATGCGGCATCCCTGCCAATTAAATCGAACACAGTACAAAATTAGCAAATTCACAGATGTCAAAGGATATGACCTGACACCATCTGGTATATTATGCAAGGTATAATGAAAGGCGAAGATAATAAACAGTGATCAATCTCATAACTCCTATAAACAATACAAAGTAAATAGTTGGGCAAACAAGGACCCCTGGACACACCAGGAGTGGGATCAAGTGCCTAGGAGAAGTAAGCATCCACTGTCGACCGGTTACGCCCGCCACGAGCCCTATATCCTGATCAGGTGAAAAATTTAATTTTAGATAGGCGGGTCAACCATCCCCATTCCGCATTAAAAGTTAGATTTATATTGAATTAATGATGAAATTTTAGTTTTATCAAAGGTGAAGATAACGAAATTCTATAAGGAAAATGAATTAGAAAGTTGGACAAACATGGATCCCTGGATATACAAAAAAGCAGATACCTAGGAGAAGTAAGTATCCCCTGTCGACCAGTCACACACAACGTGAGCCCTATATTTTGTTCAGGTAAACGGGGTTATCCGTAGACGGCTTGGGGTAATTTATGGAGTGGAGCGGAGTGGAGTTGTGGAGTCATGGAGAGCAGTCTCTGAGCTTCATAACTTATCTATCCCCAAACTGTCACTCTTTATTTCAGAGTAATGTAACTCAACACCCTCATCCGCTACAAATAGGTGTGTTGGAATTTGGTTCAATCTTTTCGTTCTACTTTAGTTGCACACACATCTGTCAAAGCCCTTTCATTCCCTTAGGTGGGAGGAAACTTTTTTCTGTCACAAGCGCCAAAAATGAGGTCAAATTTATAACCTACAATGTCAGATAATCGCTTCATCATTTTTACACTGTGTAATGCATGGCCTTGGCAATGACATTTCCTATTCATGTGTCTTTATTAAAATAGCTGAGGATTTTTTTTTTTATCAATTATTGATTAATATAACCTATCAATATTATCGATCAATTGACAGGAGTAAATCTAGTATTTTATTGGGTAGCACATGCGACAGATTAAAATGGGAGGGTTTTAGCCTCTCTCCACAACAGTGTAAGACATCACATGCTTTTTTTTCTTCAATTTATCTTCTTCGTTTTGCTAGCTATATATTTATTTATTTATTGGGGTGGGGGGTGGGGGGTGGGGGGTTACATTTTTAGATAAAAATGAAAAGCACTAATTATGTGGGTTTTTTTTTATTAAATATAAAATTGTTTTACATGTATTTTCTCAAAGTTTTTGAAAGTATACTGGTTTATAACTATAAATATTTGTATTTTTGTTTGAATACTTATATTTGATTTTCATTAAGAAACTGTTGACATTCTTAGAGTTACATGTGTGCCCCCCCCCCCCCCCCCCCCCCCCCCCCCATCTGCCTAGAGTCGATTCGAAATTTATGAATCTAAAACTAACCATAATGAAAAGCAACAGTCTATTGAGTGTAATGAAATATAGAATTCAATATATAGTTACTGTAATGCAATTATTGTCAGGAACTTAACAGTATTCAAATGATAGTGTTCATAATTCAAGCTGATTTATCAATCAATTGATAACAGTCAAATTATACTTAATTTGAATAGAATAAATGCTCAAGTCAGGTTTATTCTTATTTCTACAAGCAAGTTTCGCAGTCAAAAAAATCACTTTGCTTAAACTTTGAGCTTCAAACAAATTTGCAAGACGCACACCTCCTGAAAAAATTCCCAAACGCCACGAGCTACGTTTTGACATCGTCAGTGTTGCGCTGACAGCTATTTTGTGAGATTCGTTAATTGAGAGAGAAATACTATCTATAGACATGTTATTTTCATATAAGCCGTTCTTTGCACACTGATTTTGACTGCGGATAACTCCGTTTACCTGATCAGGATATAGGGCTCACGGCGGGTGTGACCGGTCAACAGGGGATGCTTACTCCTCCTAGGCACCTGATCCCACCTCTGGTGTGTCCAGGGGTCCGTGTTTGCCCAACTATATATTTTGTATTGCTTGTAGGAGTTATGAGATTGATCACTGTTCGTTATCTTCACCTTGCATATTGAAAATGTTCACATTTCTCTAGAACAACCCCCGTATACCACAATATCTATTGAAAACCACTAGAATGCAGGAGTAGGCATATTCCATTCTTTGTTATTGGTATATAATCCTGGGTGTTTTGATAAAAACTGAAAAGTTAGCAAACGTATCTAACATCCAGTTTATCTTTATTGTTCTTTATTAGGTTTAGAGTCATATAGAAGGCTCTCAGAATACAATTATTTTAATTGCTGACCTATGTGTTATGAAATTTAAGGGTAAGAGTTTTTTTTCATTATAGCGTTTGTTTTTTTTATCTGTTCCTGATGTTGAGATTTAATTGGATGTACATTAGTCTATTTTATTGTGTGGAATAATGAAAGGAAATGAGAACAGAATTCTGTCAACATACACTGCTTTCAAAATTGGATAGTTGGTCAGAATTATAAATACAGATGTAGAAAATTATCAAAGGTGATGAACACACAAAGAATGCCAACCGGTGTGATGTGATGATAACCAATAGTTTTCTTGGGCATTGTCGATGTGTACCAAATTTCCACCCTGACGTCGGCAATACAACTATAATGATACATTTATATTGACTTATTTTAGTACTGTACTCATATTACTGCAAGTAAAACATTTCTCCTACGAAAATTATTTTTACCAAAGATTTACTTTGAAGATTAAGAATGATGTATCAAATCAGTTATTTTCCTATAAGTAGGTAAATTGATAACACATAAAACAAATTGCGCTGAATTTATTATTTAAGTATATCATTACTCTTCGTGCTTTGTACATCAGCCCATTGGATGAATAGAATGTGTCCTTATTCGCTCTGTACAACATTGGTTAGCAAGGCAAAAGCAATAAAGATGCAATTTGCAGTGTTAGTACGCTTGTGGATTTAATGTAGTTTTAGTGCTAGTTTGTTTTCTTTTTACGTATATGGGTATCTTTTGCCAAGTTATGTAAACACACACACACACACACACACACACACACACACACACACACACACACACACTGGCTATAAAGATCGGTCGTACTGATTTCGTGGTTGGAATTCTCGCTTTGTGACAGGGAGGTAGTGGATTCTAGTCCCAGTTCGACCTTGGTCGTGTGAAAGCTAATACGGAACACTATTTAGAGCTCGCTTCTTCGTCAAAATTACTAAGGAACAAACGAACAATAAAGAAAAACGGATATCATACCGGTTCTTCATTATTATCAAATCCATTTAAACAATGAAGTAAAGGTTCCTGTATTAAAAATATACCACATTTCAAGTCAGTTATCCACTGTCCGTTTGTTTGGCATCTGAACACCCGTGAACCATTCTGCTTGTAATTTTGGGAACATTCAAGTTCCATATGTCTTCCAATCCCAATTCCTTCCCATCTACCGACGCTGCTCAGATTCACTCCCAACTGGGATGGAATGCCGCAATCTGATGACAAGGAAAATTCTGTAAAATCTGTGTATTTTGAGTGGGTCCATATGTCGTGTTTAACAATTTCATTTCGTTGTAATCTTTTAAATATTCTACTCTAATTTTGGAAGATTGGCATTCAAAGGTACACGTGCTCATAGTGAAAAATAACTAGAATAAAACTATTTCTTATAACATGATTAAAAGGAAAACATAATTCATCACCTGATAAAACACATTCAAACTTGCCCATTGGTAATGGTTTGCATTTTTCATTGATGGAACAATTTGATACCCAACACGAAGATACAATATCCTGCAACAGGAACGGAACATATATAAATATTCAACAAACTTTGACTTCATGTGAAAATATCGATTCAATATCTTAGTGATTAAGATATATCTAATATATTTCGTTTAAAGGATTTTAAACCATTATCAATATGCGAAAATTATAGCACATACTCTTGGGTAGGGGATATTTTCACTAACTTCTCTGTATATCAATAATATCCCTGTTTACACTCTAAGTTCTTTTTTGAAAGAGCCAGAGGGAATGTTTACTGGATTAAGTACGTGTCTTTCCTTCTTTATCAAAGGTAAATGTCAACACGTAATGAACAAAATGTTATTTAAAGCGTGGGTTTGTCAGGCGTATTTTGATGTTCAAAATGAAGTATGTACATATCGTTCCAAATGTAGGATAATGCTGACTTTAAACGAGACTATTAGAACCCCTGTACCATTATCTTGTTTGTCAGTAGCCTGCTTCGATTAAAAAAAACTGACCATAAGCAGAACAAGCTCTTGCGTATCGAAACATTAAATAGATATAACCACCATATCCAGGTGATAATGGAATATTGCTACATAAATATGGGAAGTTGACGATGGAGAAGCTGAAATCATCCTGTTTCTCATAAAGTTGAGTTGTTAGTTTGTCGCTAATGTCTACTTTCCACAAAATATCTAAGTATGGAGCAGAAGTGGGCGACTCTGTGGTGTCTTTTATTTCGAGTTCACGGAGATATAACGAATCCACATATGAATGAAGATTATTAATGTTAATAGATAATACGTCGTCGATATATATATAAAGTCGAATTGAAGGCCACAGCAATATCTTTTTTCTTCTCACTTACACGTTTTTGAGTAGAGTTTGCTTCGTAGGATTATAAGAACAGGTCAGCAGACAAATGAACACAATTTGTGCCCATGGGGATTCCAACAGACTGTTGGAAGACATGATCACGAAAGACCACCAATATATTGTCAATGAGGAACTCTAGCATATTTCTTATTTCAACTTCAGGGTACTTGTGCATGGAATCAGAGTAGTGTTTAACAAAGTAATTTTTGGGATGACTGATCACTAGATAGGAATATTTGCGTTGTCCATTTTTGTTAAAGTAGCAACAGTGTATGACGTGAAAAAAGTGTACTCTTTAATTTATCGCGAGGAATTGTCGTGCAAAGTGTTGAAAAGTCATACGTCTTGATGTTGTTGATTTGAAAAAAGTTTTGCGATTTCAATTTTACTAAAAGTTCTAAAAGAATTTTTGAGAATCGACATTTGATCAACACTACTTCTGGTATATGTAGTCACACAGTACGTTTGACAGCTGTTAATATTCTTGTGAGGAGCAAAGATAGGGGCTTGATGGAAAATTTACTGGATCCAGCAATATATATTTGTTTGTAAGAGTTTTTATCAGCCTAGAGCACAGTTAACTTCATCAACTCGTAATGTGGCACTACAATGTCCAGAATGATGGACCAGCTACCTATATTCCCATTCAGTGGACATTTGGTAACTGTGCTTTGCCCATCAGAAAAAAAAATGGTCATCAAAGTTTCGTTATACGTTGACTTCTAACCTCTTTCACAACATGCTTTCAAACAAAGTTTGTGTTATAGAATAATTATTATGAAATAGATTAATAATTCTAAAAATGGTAAGATGAGCTATACAAGAGTTATGTTTTCAAAATTGGAATGGAATTTAACTCAATGAGAATTGTAAGAAGGTAGATTCATTTCGTGAACATTATTTAGTATAGTAGAGGTACTGTTGTGGATGAGTATTTACACTCTTCACATTGTAACCCTGTTATTGTACTCTTTACAAGCGTTCATAACAACCTTGCATATTATAACAAAGATATTTATTATGCAGAGACATTTACATGGCTGCATATCTTCTCTTTATTCTGTATCAGAAACCTACAAAAGATAATCATGTTGTGTATAATTTGTTCGAATTCGTCAGTGTCTGCTTTATATCAATCTTCAGGTTCGCGGTTTTAGAATACAATATTTGATCAAGCAATACCAACACAAAATCGCTATTAAGAACAATCCTTCATTGATATGAAAAGTAGCAGATCCTATAGTTTAAGCAATTCTGTGACGTCTTAACTTACATTGTTTCAGTTTCCATGTACTTCGCAGATGAAAGTGAATCTTCTCGAGCAGGTATTGTCGTCCCAGTGCCCGTTACCTCCCCAGTTCAATGTCCCACAATCTTGGTTTCCTCGGTAATTGTCAGGATTTGTCCCTTTCCAGTTCGTGTACGGTACTATCTTTCCTGTGGTTATTGACCTCCAGTGACCTTCTCTTCCCTGGTCAGTAGCGCCAATCCATATGGATGCTTGATTTTCAATAATGATAAGTATTAATACCATAAACATAAATATTCACGCGTTTTAGTAAGTCCTTCTTCTGGTATTTCATCTTATGTAAGTTCCACTAGTTGTATTACTTAGCTATATTTCCATAGCGGAAAAAGTGCCAACACATAGGAATATATTCTGTGAATTCCGATAACTAGCAACTTGCACAGATATTCATTTACAACATTTACAATTAACAAGAAGCATATGTAGGCTTTGGAAAACATTGCTTTCACATTTGGGAGAATCTTAACATTGTATGTTTAGGATTAAACTGAATACAGATGTAGAAAATTATCAAAGGTGATGAACACACAAAGAATGCCAACCGGTGTGATAATGTGATGATAACCAATAGTTTTCTTGGGCATTGTCGATGTGTACCAAATTTCCACCCTGACGTCGGCAATACAACTATAATGATACATTTATATTGACTTATTTTAGTACTGTACTCATATTACTGCAAGTAAAACATTTCTCCTACGAAAATTATTTTTACCAAAGATTTACTTTGAAGATTAAGAATGATGTATCAAATCAGTTATTTTCCTATAAGTAGGTAAATTGATAACACATAAAACAAATTGCGCTGGTGTATTTTTTTTTAAAGACTATAACATTTTATGAAGTATGTCCAAATACATATGTATATACAATACAAACCTGAGCGCCAATCCAATTTAGTCTGTGAGTGTAGTGGTAATACCAATGTCTATTATATCTTAACCATCCTGTTCGTGAAAATACATTTCATTATTTCGGAATTCGTCCATCTTAAACAAGCACACATCAATGAGTAAAAACACCAGATATTCATTTTCTCCCCCCTACCCAAACAATTGTAATTCTGGGGTTTCCTTTAGAACATCTGGCTATGATTCTCAATTGTTTCACGTGAAAACAAGTTGAACTCCACACTATAAAAAAATATTGAAAGTACATTGTAATACTTATACACATGCTTTATATATGTCTGAATGAACCGATCGACAGAGAATGTTTACTCCTCCTAGGCACAGGATTCCACCTCTGGTATATTCAGGGGTACATGTTCGCACAGCTCTCTAATTTGTATTGATTATAGGAGTTATGAGATTGATCACTGTTCTTTATCTTCACCTTCCTTCCAATTTTAGATTCATCCACATCGAAAAGCATTTACGTACATCAAAGGCATCTGCATACCATAAACACTGCGCATAATGTGATCATTACTCCATTGGATTTGGCTAAATATTAAATCTTAAATCTATTCATGCCTGTGAGCATGTTACTCTGAAAAGACACCGTTATATTTTCTTGCAACTGCAGTGGTTTTTTTTCAAGGTTTTGTTTTCCATATCCATTTGTTTATGCAAAACAATTATACCTGATGTGACCGTAAACCATTGTCGCTACTTTTTATGTTGATGCTAACCACTTTTTCTTACCAGAAGCAGTATTGGTCATTTCCAAAATACACACACTGAGCAGTAAAACAAACATCTTTATCTCCATCTCTCTGCCAAAGATCTCAATTATTTAAAGCCTCTGCAATATACCAATACGTTGTGAAAGACAAACATACATAGATAAACGAAACGAAATACGTGTATTTCTACATGAATTTTACACGTTTGATTACTGCTTATGATCCTAATTTTTCATTTGATATCACTGAAATACTGCTTTGTCAATTATCGTATATTGTACATATGGAACACTGATTTTGACGGCGGATCAAGATATAGAGCGCACGGCGGGTGTGACGGGAAAACAGAGGATGCTTAGGCACCTGAAACCACCTCTGGTGTGTCCAGGTGTCCGTGTTTGCCCAACTATCTTCTAGCAGCCAATTTCGACATTTAAATTTTTTGCGCCAATTTTTACATGTTATCGCGTGTTACGTCATATATATTTTTTGTGTATGCACGAGCTCGCTGGGAAGAATGTGGGTATGTTCCTGTTTCGCTGAACATTGTACTGAACTGCTGCTTCCTTGAGAAACTACTTATTCGGTAAGACAATGATGAACACTAGCACATTCCATAGATTTGTTTGAAAACGTGTATTATTTGAATTGATACAGTGTATAAAGTATGTTCTCTGAGTAAACACACGTGTACGTAGTTCATGCCCCGAATATATATGCAAATTATGTTTACATAATTACAATATTGTGCAATATAATTCAACGATAGTATAAGGATATATATGACATATAGTAAGATCATGTGTAGATTATTTTTGCTCATAAGGTGAAAACAAGTTGCACTCAAACGTTTTGTAACTTCAGGGGCAATAACTCTGTTTGTTATGCACTACAGATGCTCTTTATAATTATTGTAATTTATATCAGAGTACTATTTGTTTGGTGCAGTCTGTGTTATAAACAGCAATTTTCTGTATTGAAATCAGTTTTGGGATAGTTTGAATTATTATTATACATGGTCATGTGTGTTGTCAATATCAATTCACTGTTTACAATTATTGTTTTGTTTTATTACAGTATATCGTATGAAGTTGAGGAAGTCATATGATGCCAATCATTGACTTAATGATAAAATTCCAGGCATGCGCATAGACGAGTTGTCTCTATCATTATGGACAGTGGCCAGTACATATCTATTTTGTATTGCTTATAGGAGTTATGAGATTGATCAATGTTCGTTATCTTTACCTTTCATATAAGTCAACTATGACATTTTTATCATAAATGGAGTGAAAGACGCCTGCCACTACAGTACATTTTTGTAGCATGTATTCAGATACAACATGTAATATTTGCAGGTGATGTATCATAAAAAATAACTCCATTGAAAAGGCTTATTCAAGACTTTTGTAGCATGTCTGCTATTGTCGTGTACAATGTCTGCTTAAGGTATCCGATCCATAAGACCCCAATTTCCCCCCAATGCTTATTTGGTATGTAATACAAAACTTGGTATCTGTTCCATTGCGTTTTACACACATTATTTGAAGAAGCTATGGCTAGTCTATACTTGGATTTTTCAACACCTGAATATAGACTGAACTCTATGATTATGGATGTTGCCCATCACAGGCTCTATAAACCAGCACGGGTCATGGATGATATTCCTTCCAAATCATGCCGCCAGTTCCTTAAGCTCAAATTTACAAACAGATGCCGTCAACATAAGCAACATTCTTCGTCATGAAAGGGTTTAGTCGTGTATTCCAACTTATTTCAAGTTCAAATCTACACCCTGTATTTTCTACAGCTATACTTCTACTATTGCATCCAAACTTTTTCCCAACTCAATAGCATCGAAACATAAGACTTTTCAACACTATACACGACCATTCCTCACCATGAATTAAAGACTAGACATTTTAACATCATAGACAATTGCTTCTTCAACAAAAATAGAAAAAGGAAATATTCATATCTGGTGATCGGTCATCCAAAAACTTACTTTATGAAAAACCACTCTGATACCACGCACAGATACTCTGAAGTTGAAATAAAGAATTTGCTACAGCTCCTCATTGACAATATTTTCGTGGTCTTTGGTGATCAAATCTTCCAACAGTCTGCTGGAATTTCCATGGGTACGAATTGTGCTCCTTTCTTAGCTGACCTGTTTCTTATTTATATGAAGCAGAATTTATTCAAAAACTTATACGCAAAAAGAAGAAATATTTTGCTGTGGCCCTCAATTCCACATTTAGATATATCGACGACGTTTTGTCTATAAACAATGATGACTTTCATTCATATGTCGATTCGATATATCCCTGTGAGCTCAAAATAAAAGACACCACAGAGTCGTCCACTTCTGCTTCATACTTAGACATTTTCATGGAAGATGATTAGCATACATAGTGATTTACCAGAAGAATTTTCGAAATTGACAAGACATATAAAAATATCTGTTATAGAGATTAACATTAATCACTATGAAAAAAAAAACATTTCTGAAATATGCAAGGTGAAGATAACGAACAGTGATCAATCTCATAACTCCTACAAGCAATACAAAATAGACAGTTGGGCAAACACAGACCCCTGAACACACCAATGGTGGGATCAGGTGCCTAGGAGTAAGCATCCCCTGTTGACCGGTCACACCCGCCGTGAGCCCTATATCCTGATCAGGTAAACGGAGTTATCCGCAATCAAAATCATTGTGCCAAGAACGGCTTAACAATCGGTATGAAACACGACAGCATTTGACCCAATGTGAGGTTGTATTGACGAACTAGATCGTTATAACGACCATAGAATTTGCGAAATACTGACTTCAATCGAGACTGTTGAAATCCCTGTACCATCAACTTGTTTGTCAGTAGCTTACCTCGATTTAAAAACTGACTATACCCAGAACAAGCTCTTGCATATCGAATCAGTTGAGATATATAAACACCATATGCAGGTGATAATGGAATATTGCTACACAAATATGGGAAGTTGACGATGGAGAAGCTGAAATCATCCTGTTTCTCATACAGTTGAATTGTCAGTTTGCCGTTAATATCTACTTTCAATAAAATATCTAAGTATGGAGCAGAAGTGAACGACTCTGTGGTGTCCTTTATTTCGAGCTCACAGGGATATATCAAATCTAGAATATAATTTCCAAAGAAAGCTCATGATGAAAAGATTCCTATTACCATTGTCTTTCAAAATTTGTGAAGAAAAGTAAAGGTCACCATACAAATTATGAAGATATTCTAATTTTTCTACATTTCTACAATGGGAGGTAACTTTGATAAAAAAAAATTTATTCACTATAGATAAATGTGGCATCATCTAATCTCTCTGCCATCTTTATCTCACTACAAATCAGGCATTTTTTTTTCACTAAAGATTTAGTGCTACAAATATTGACTTTTTGTGAAAATAAATGCTTTTATGTTTCGGATACCTTAATAGATATGGGATGTCCCATGTTATGTGGATTGACATGATTTTTATACAAACGAGTTGAATGTAAATCAAATCAAACCATTCTTTTGATGACGTGTACCCCCCCCCCCCCCGGCTATTTATTTACAGTACTGTATTGTTTAGAATTTTACTTCTTGACATTTTTAAAACCAATTACGTAAAATTGACGTTTGTTTACGACGTCCGAAATGACGTAGGAAAACGCTGTAATAGTTAAAATTCATTTTATCAATGATATCCACTGGAAAAAGGAGTAAACATGGGATAAACAAGAATCATAAATTTGAAGAAAAAAGCATGCATGTCTGAAAGCATTTAAATCGTGAATGACGAGAAAAATCGTTCATAAATATCGATGCCATGTATGGTTATTAAAGGCAAAAATAAATTCATACTAAACATTATATAGTTATCAAATAAGGAATGTAAAAGTGAAAATAATGGCATTTATCAACAATTGTATTCGATAAATGCTTTTAATTCTGGGGCAGGAGCGGTAACTGTTGCTGCCTTAATAGCTCTAAAACTCCATTGTTATTTCGGATTTCAAACATTTCGGTTGTGCATCACTGAAGAGACATTATTTGTCGAAATGCGCATCTGGTGCATCAAAATTGGTACCGTATAAGTTTTACATTGTTAACCTTTAGCGTAAACGTGTTTAAGACTAAGAATATAAAGCTCATTGTCTGTGCAATCAAAGCCTGAACCGAACCCGAATCAATCATTAACGGTTTCACGCTTGATCAAAGAGGACACCAAAAACTCTCAAATCTCTATCACTGCCATCGAGCATTTATATACCACTCATCGAGCACCATGCCACCAAAAAGTAGAAAATGGGAGCTTCAAATCAAGCTGAGACGAGGGATAGGCGGCCAAAACGTCAGAAATCGGGGGGGGGGGGGGGGAAACAGAATTCTAAACCTGCTAGTCATGTTCGCCATGATCAAACGGTATCAACAGGGCCGGGGCAATCCACGCGCACAAGTGCTGCTGATTCGTTACCAACGCTGATGGGCCGGGAGTCACAGCCGTTACCAGAACATCCGAATCGTAACGTCTCTCTGAGCACGCCCCCAATAAACTCAGGTTTACCCGTTGGTTTTGAACAACACGTAGGCGCCCCCCCTCAGGTTAATTCCGTTAATGGCGGAAATCGGTGGGGAGTAGGAATTGGGGAAACTGGTCAGTGCGTAGGAGGTCTCGGCGTTTGTGAACAAGTGCATGTCAGCCGCCCAGCACTAGACACTAGCATTTATGACCCTCAGGGCATGCATGAACAAATTTGGACGGGATCTTTTATTGATTTGGCCTTGCTTCTAAAACAAGCTAGGGATCTACGAACTGATGTACATATCTCTGGGGAAATATTTATTAAAAATGGTCAACTCATGATAGAGAAACAGTATATAAAACCTATTCTCAACATCCAAGCCTGGACTACAGCTTTCATTATATACATGTCCATTTATCTGAAGAATGTTCCGGGTAAAGCCCAAAAGATGCTCAAGTATATGCATCACATACGTTTAGCTGACAGCAGAGTGAGTCTCACCGGGTGGGCTAGCTATGACGAACAGTGTTGCCTTAAGAAGGAGCGTCACCCTTCATCATCCTGGGGTATTGCAGATTACGAATTGTGGGTGATGTACATTAATGTTTCGCCAAGTCAACCCTCCAACAGCTTGCAAGTTCTAACACAGCTGGTAGTAACTCAGCATTTCAAAACCAGACTCTGGGGTAAACAAGGGGTTTAGACCAAGTGGTTGCTGTTTTGCATTCAACAAGGGATCCTGCTCCCACAACCCTTGCAAGTTTAGACTTCGGTGCATCTATTTATCGTGGGGCCCCATCCCCAAATCAACTGTCCTATGGGAGAAAAAAAGGGCAAATCCAATTTATATAGCCTTGCCACCACACCAATAAATTACGATAAATTATCATTTGAATTACAATCTTACCCTTACTAACAAGACAGAAAACAATTTTTAAGTGATTTTAAAATTTGTTTTTCATTACAATATTCAGGGCCCAGAAACTTCATGGAATCTCAAAATCTAAAATCTGCTCGGGAAGTCCCCCATCTGGTGGAAGCTAAAGGAAGTCTCTTTGGGAAGAGTAGCAGGTCCTTTTACAAATGTCTCATTACCCACTCTCCGGGTATCGCCTGTGGGTCTTGCACCTAAAAACGGTGATTTTAGATTAATTCACCACCTGTCTTACGATTCGGTTAATTATTACATTGACACAGACATTTGCACTGTCAAATACTGGATAGGGCTTTCATCAGGAGGCTTGTCGATGCGACACTTGGAATTAAGAACGTCAAACACAAGGTACGGGTAACCTCTAGTATGAAATTAGATTTTTACATTATGACCCCTGGGTCGAGGCCTCTGCTGGTGGACTGTTAGTCCCCGAGGGTCTCTACAGCTCAGTAGCTAAGTACTTCGTTACTAGCTTGAATATACGGATGTATATTTAATTGCTGTTATAAAATTTAGAAATTCATTTCAAAATTAAGGATTATCTCCCTCATGCATAGCTCTTATCCTTGAACGAATTTGGCTCCACTTTTTTGTCACGCTGTTTTTGGTTATATTTAGCTCTAAAACTTCCTAGTTATTTCGGATTTCAAACATTTCGGTAGAGCATCACTGAAGAAACATTATTTGTCGAAATGCGCATCTGGTGCATCAAAATTGGTACCGTATAAGTTTTACACTTGGAAATGTGGTTAGAATGGCTGATTCTTTATAATGGAGTGACTCTATTTCCAGAAGGGTCTTGGGTAGCGAATGACACACTTAAATTTTTTACAGACTGTTCAGGTGGTCGTTTTCGGGTTTTGGCCCCACATGCAGAGCAAGTACCATCCATGTCCACTCACCCACAGTATATGGCAGATCTGACAGTTGAAACCAAGAGGCTCTTGAAAGCTTCAATGGCAGATAATACGTGGCACACTTATAGGGCAACTGTCGAAAGTTTTAATCACTTTAGGTATATAGTTAGCTTACAACCAACATGGCCGGCACCCCTAGATCACATACTCCATTTCATAGCTTATATATCAACCGACAATCAGACACCAGCTTCGATTAGGACATACACACAATTCAAGGTCTTGAGGAGGTTACGAAATCATTTATAGTAACAAAGCTGTTAGAGGGTGCCAAGAGAAGTTCTAAAAGTCTTGATACAAGGGCCCCGATTACTTTAAGCATACTAGTGCAATTAATCCAAGATTCAGACAGGATATGTGCTTCCAAATATGAGGCTTCTTTATTTAGGGTTGCCTTTTGTTTAGCCTTCTTTGGTTTTTGCGAATAGGGGAGCTAACCAGCACATCGCGTAAGCACTGCAATCCAAGACCACTACGTTTTAGTGACATTGATATTGTGACGGGCTTAGGACACAGACAAGTCAAACTGACGATTCGTCAATCCAAAACTGATCAATTAGGCCAGTCGTCGACCTGTTTTTATCAGCAATGCGGGGCCCTGCTTGTCCAGTTGACTCATTGGTCAAATATTTAGCCGTAAGAAATCGCAATGCCCCAGGCGACAGTCAATTATTAGTTCATTTCGATGGTAATCCCCTAACGCGTCATCAGTTTACGTGTATTTTGGGCAAAACCTTGAAATTCTGTAATATTAACAAGGGGCATTTTAGGTCTCACCTATTTAGGATTGGGGCAGCTACAGAGGCAGCAGTGAAGGGTATTCCTGATGTAGTAATCAAACAATGGGGTAGGTGGAAGTCAGGAGCTTATTCTTCTTACATTCGACTGTCTTAAGTCATACATCGTAGATTTTGCATATATTTGTTGAATTTGTATATACTTTTGGCACATTATGTTGTGAAGTCTTGCTAACAAAGATCAAGTTTTGCAGGAAAGTCAACAACAGGTTGGATCATGGGATCTTCCATTGTTCATTGGGCTGCCAGTAGGGCTAACAGTCGTCCTTGGGTTCCAAGATAAGAGTGTTTAAATTTATTGGTTCGGTCGCAGGGGCATGCAATGGGAGCAGTTTGACTCTCTTTTTTATAACAAATTAGGGACAAACCCGGCAACTAGATATTTGATAGTGCACTTGGGATTAAATGATCTAGGAATTCTTCCTGGTCTACAGTTACTAAATCGTATAAAATTCGTTGTAAGTTGCTGTCCCCTGACATAGCTATCATTTGGTCAGACATGCTGTCACGCTTATATTGGCACAATGCTAAAAGTGCTTCTAGAGTGAATACAATCCGCAAGGATGTCAACCGCAAGGTCAAGAATTTTCTTAAAACAGATGAGGGTTTGGTGATTAGGCACTCAACAATTACATATACCGAAAAACAGCTCTTTAGGCATGACATCACTCATCTGAATGAATTGGGTAATTCTATGCTTCTTAATGACTTTCAAGGGGGTTTGGAAACCTTTTTATCAGATCCAAAAAGGGACATCACTGTATTTCCAGACGAACTGCAGGTTGATTAATAAAAATGGTAAGCGGTACTCTTTCCATAGTTTAACTAGCTTAATTTTACTTTTTATCATGTTCTCTTTAGGTAAGGAAGGTGGGTGAATATTTTAGGCTCGTAACACTCGAACACTGATAACGCGTTGTTGGCGGGTGAACTTGTATCTAGACAAGTCCATTTGGCGGAACTCGGGGATTACCACGAATCAGGATCTCGTTATAATGGCTGGCTTTAAACTTTGTGTATTCCATCCTCATTATTTGGGGGAATATGGGGGTCACCTTTGTTTACCTTAAGGGCCGGCTTGACCCTTGTGGTACCAAGGGCAAGTTTTGGGCTTATCCCTGTATATGGTACCAGGGGAGGCGGGATAGAGTGAGGACCTGAGCCAGTACTTGATTTCCTATTTACATGTGGTATTCTCTCTTGTTATGGTACCAGGAAGTCTCGCTCATTACGATCACCCGTGGTTGCACCTTTTGCCAGTTGATGGAGGCTTTTGGTGATTCTCCGGTATCCGCCTGGGAAACTTATACATTATATAAGTGGATATTCATCAAACATATACCGATGTTTTCTAAAGTAAGTAAATAAACTAGGGGTAATTCTAGTTTGGTACGAATAACAAAAACGTAACATGCAAAAAGTAACAGTGGCAAAAAAAGGATGCTCGCAAATATTCTTGCAAGTCGAGTTCAAACTTTTTAATTACTGTATTGGACACTATTGTGAATTTTTCAAATGTCAACAGCCACCAAAACGGTAGAAGAATCGATGGAAAACAGATATATTTGCTACCACTTCATATATAACGATACATAGTCATTTAAATATGTATAACCCATTGGACACATGATAAAATCAATCTCTCTATATTCAATTGAATTTTCTCTACACATATCATAACATATTTACATGTACCTATGTACACATACACAGGCACGCAACGTTTTAAATATCTATCATAAAAATAATCTTCCTGTAAACAAACTATTCTGAAACAATCCCCAGTAGAGTGTTTTGATGGCCATTGTTTCTAATTTCCTCATTCAAACTTTTCAATTTTTCGTTCCTATAGGGAAACTAAACATTGCAACTCCCTGTCAATATTAAACAATGCAGTTAGGAGCCGCAATTAACACTGCATTTACTCGTTGCTTACCGGCTGTCGCCTGCTGGTTAAGCACCGGTAATTATTTTCACCACATATTCCTATAGAGGGGGGAAATCATTAAAAATCAGTTTGCAGAATTGATGCCGAATAACGCAGTCGGAAATGTTCTATGTTACCTATCTCGTCTGCCGACACCGGAAAAACAACACCCTACGCGGCATTTCCTCCCAAAAAATTACCCGCAAACAAGATTACCGTCAAATCCACGTGTGTTTCACATGTGTGTAAACAGCCGAAGTGCACCTCAGGAAGTAGCCTCAGCTACCAACAGCAAATAGTTCTTTTTTATACACTTGGTTATTTCTACAAATTACACAAGATTTCCTACTCGGGGGTTCAAAATTAAGAGGAAAAAAAAAAACAAGAAGAAATGAGAAAAGTCGCGCAAGAAAAAAATTCTTTTAAATATGTGGAACTACAATTGACTAAGTTCATTTTGATTGGACAATTACTGGTATGATACCTTAACATCTATAGCTTCAATATGACGGGTTTGTGAGAAAGGGCATAAATAAATAATATTTTCTGCTCCGACACAGGTGCGCTATCTTTATCACGGATATATGACCAAAATGAACCGAACAAACCCGTACAATTATTTCATACGACATAGATGAAGCAAATGCATATTTGATATCAAAAAAGTTACATTTCGTTTCAGTTGACCTTCAATATTATAATTAAACTCCTACTGTTTAGAAGCAACTCTGTCAAAGTGATATCTCTCGCATGAAATTCGACAATTTGATATAACGAATTTTAGAACTCGTTATCTTACATTTAATTCGTTGTTTCAGATTTCGAGATTCGTCATTACGAACTTTACATATCGTTACAACTATTTTAATCCTTTTTAGATAATTTTAAAGTTTGATATCATGAATTAAATTAGGAATAACGAACTCTGAAATTCGATAATTCAAATTGAAAATCTGTTATTGATATGCCCTAACCACGGAAGCCCATTTCGGACATATCAAAGTACTTTTGATTTCGTAATAACAAATTCCAGAATTCATTACCACAAATTCAATTTGTCATTTCAAACTTTAGAAGTAGATTTAACAGATGAAAGTAGGTAAATTGATTTTGTTAAAATGAATATTTTAAAAAAATATATATATACGAATGAGGTTTGAAAACACTATTAGAAATGGTTATATCATATTATCAAAATCGATTTAATGTTATTGTGTTTTCTTAATCGGTGACATCAAATTGAAATTGATTTCGTGATATCGAACTGCAGAGTTGGTAAAAACAGATTAAATAGTTTGACTCGGATTCCAATTCATTAAAGCGAATTATGCAGCTGTAAATAATGCCTGTATGAATATTGGTAACTATAGTGCATATACATCAATGGCTGGATGTTCCAACAAAAATTTTAAAAAATACGAATATGGAATATAAATTATATTTTTGAAAATACATCGAGGATATCAGATAAATTCATTTCTAAAAACAAAGTAGCACCGAAAGCCGTTACCGTTAAATCTAACGAAAGTATTCATAAAAAGAAAAAACCCCAGATATATTTAGTAAATACAAGATTGAATAAGTCCAAATCACTTACCTTTATTCCCAAAAAGCTGGTAAACATTTGTGATTTTACGTGGATTTATATAGAAAATTTATTTAGAAATGAAATTTGAGGTGACATTACATATGTTACAATCTAACATAAGCAATGCCGAATGAGGGAAGAGATCATTTACACAGGTAATGTCATATGACACGATTTGATAAGGTGAAAAAATAATTCCAGGTGTTTTTTTTTAATGTTACAAACCAGACAAAAAATCCATAATTATACACGTCACATAAGGACCATGAAATTGTATTTCAAAACGATATTATGCGTATATTACCAAAGTCTATATGATAGGCAAAGATAACGAACAGTGATCAATCTCATAACTTCTATAAGCAAAACAAAACAAGCATCCCCTATTGACCGGTCACACCCACCATGAGCCCTACTCTTGATCAGGTAAGCGGAATTATCTGTAGCCAAAATCAGTGTGCCAAGAAACGGCCTAACAATCGGCACGAAACACGTCAGACAGCATTTGACCAAATGATAGGTCGTATTGGCAAACTAAATCGTTATAACCACCGTAGAATTTGCAAAATACTGACTTTAATAAACAAGACTGTTGAAACCTCCGCATTAATTAATTGTGGATGAAACGTGAATATATCGAACAGTGATCAATCTCATAACTTCTATAAACAATACAAAATAAATAGTTGGGTAAACACGGACCCCTGGACACACCAGAGGTGAGATCAGGTGCATAGGAGGAGTAAGCATCCCCTGTTGACTGGTCACACCCGCCGTGAGCCCTATATCCTGATAATAGAGAAAATATCGAAATAATACTATGAGAAGACATATTTCTTACCTAAGAATTTATTCTTCATTGCTGTTCTAAACATAATTAACAGAAGTATCATCCAGTGTGGTTATTGCTATTCTTTCGCAAGTAATATTTGTAACTGTTGATTATATAACTCATAACATGTATACGAATAAACTACGGACAGAAATAAATTGATACGCCACCAAAATGGTAAATGCACATTGGCCAGAAAAATTGATATGACACTAAAGTTATATATGTATATTGGCCAGATATAAATGTACGAAGTATCAAAATGATAAATGTATGGTGGTCTGGAATTCAAAACAAAATGTATTCTATGCTGAAATTGCCGACGGGCTTATGGAACACGTTGCATGTAGAATGTATCAAACATATCAAATTCTGTAAATAGATATATCATTCCTCAGAAAGATATGTACAGTGAACAGCCGGTGCCTCTAAAGACCAGTTTACATGATCCTTCATTTGACATCTAGCTTGCATCATAGAGTATATTTGATAAAATATGTGTTCATTTCCCGTTATTATTAGCCCACTGTAGGCGAAGGGCTGCACAAATTAAGGCCTTTGAGAAGGGTGCTTTTTATCGTGCCACACCTGCCGTGACCCGGGAGCTCGGATTTCCTGTCTCATCCGAAGGACCGTCCCATTTAGTCGTTGTTATGATAAGAAAGGGTACTGAAGACATACTCTAACCCGGATCAACACGGGGTAATTGGTACCTTAAAGGAAAACTGTGACTTTTTCAAGTAACTTTAGAGAAATGAACTATATATACAGACTAACACGCCTTAATGGTCAACATGCATATTTCAGAATGTATGGCAAATATACTATTGAAGTTTCATTGTAGATTCCAAGTTCGCTTCAAAAATAAGAGTCAACCATTTGATTATCGAGGTAAAGATGAGAGATCAAGGCAAGTTGTATCGGTCTTTATATTACCACCTCATTACCCTCTCTAAGTCAGTATCTCTGTGTATTCTTTAATCGATTATACTGAATGTGATCCAAGCTTTAAATGATATTAGGGTCCCAAGACTGCGATGTTTCTAAAATGATTTCAAAACATTACGCTTTATAAAAAGAAAATGTAGAAATCCAGATGATTTTGAATATTTAGAAAACATTATATTCAACATGATATTCTGAATAAGTATGGGATGCAAAAGAAACCCCATTTTCATGTGTACTGAGAAAATTTGTACTAAATGTTTGGTGATTATTTTTACATTTCTTGATAAAATGTGATACATGTTTGTGTCTGAGCAACGACTGTTTGAGTTATGGTAATTAAATATATTTAGATCACAAGCTGTTTCATTTATTATTGATATCTTCCATGGAAACCAATCCATGTACCTGTATAAAAAATCATCATTTTCCAAACAGAAGATACTTCATTTATTATTAAACTCTTTTTATGAAACTGTAATAAGTTTCATCTCAGTATCGTATCGCCTTAAGACCCGTGATTCTCACTTTTAAGTGCGGAGTGTTTGGTAAAGGAGCAATGGGGCTCGAACTGATGACCTTCCGGCCATGAAGCAAACGATCTGCCACTGAGCTACCGTCAGTATCGAAAAAGAAGCGAGGGGTATCAAATAGTAAGCATGTTCATTTAATTGCTGCAAGATTATTTCTCTTATTTAGCTTTGCAACTAGATTAAGAGCTTCCATAGTAAAATGCACTATGATTAGAGGGTGAAATTACACTTCAAATTCACAGGTATCATTACACATGTTACAGTTAAACACCGAAACGATACTACCCATATGTTGACTGTGACTGGACTACCGTAAATTCCCCTCATTGTAATTTCCCGTGACGTCAGTTGAATATCAAGTAACACTTCATGTTCGGAAAACGACAAAGGCCCTATTTGTGAACAAAAATTCAGCTTCATGCGAAAAACCAGCTTAATTTTCACTAATACACTCGAAAAGAAATAAAAATCCTTTACATGAAAAATGTTGGGATTAAATGCATAGTCAAACTAAATATCCTATAATTTAACAACATATCAACAGTCATCAGCTACCGGTATCGTTCACATTTTTATAAATATCCCACTGTCGATATACAAGATAGAAATTGTTCCGTGCACTTTTCAAATGCATAAATATATCTAGAATATATTTCAGAAAAATTCATATTGTGTTTTGTAGCAAATGAACCTAAACTTTGCCACTGTTTCTGTAAAATGAGATTATTTATGTCCATAAGGGAATTTTTAAACGCATCAGTCATTCAGATTAGGGTCGTTTTCAAGGTCCCAATATGATATGAATATCACCTTTATGCATACTATATATAAAAATGAAAAATGATTTGATGTCTTGAAAGAATAATATATATAATCATTTGACAAAAAATGAGTTCACGTATACAGCGTTTCACTTGATGATAGTAGTAAATAACGACAAAATATTATGACAATTTCCCCGCGCTACATCTATCAGAACCTGTACGTTGTGACGTATTTTTCATTGTAACGTCATATGGTGTGAAGTGCATAGAGGTACATTTATAACAACACTGTGATTTTTCTCAGATAGCCTTAACTGAGTTGTGTGAGCTTCAAATTCAACTTACATGGTTCAAACGGGTAATGACCATCCGTTCAACTAGATCTCAGCCTTCGAGGTCCTCAAAGGAAACTTAAATCAATCTAGGTTTCAGAAAACGATATATGTTTGCATGATAAAAACTCCTCACTAAATTCAATGTGCTTGTAACTCTTAAAGACGTTTTACGCTCACCTCAGAATGCCAACAAACAATCACAACTTATGTTGACGTCTTAAGTGAAAGAAGATAACGAACAGTGATCGATCTCATAACCCCGGATATACCAAAGGTAGGATCAGGTACCGATGAGGAGTAAGCATCCCCTGTCTACCGGTCAATACTTGAGTGGGGTTTGATTTCACGACATCCCAATCACAAAGTGAACGCTCTACCACTTTGTTATTGCGACCGTTGAAAGTTTCAATGTAAGGTGAAGATAACGAACAGTGATCAATTCATAACTCCTATAAGCAATACAAAATAGATAGTTGGGCAAACGCGAACCCCTGGGCACACCAGAGGTGGGATCAGGTGCCTAGGAGGAGTAAGCATCCACTGTTGACCGGTCACACCCGCCGTGAGCCCTATATCCTGATCAGGTAAACGGAGTTATCTACAGTCAAAATCAGTGTGCCAAGAACGGCTTAACAATCGGTATGAAACACGTCAGACATCAATTGACCCAATGCGAGGTTGTACTGAGGAACTAGATCGTTATAACGACCATAGAATTTGCGAAATGCTGACATCAACTTGTTTGTCAGTAGCTTACCTCTATTTAAAAACTGATTACGCAGAACAAGCTCTTGCATAACAAAAATTACCAAACCGTCCTTATGCACCTTTGCATTAACATTATTGTATTTTTCAACCTACTGTATGTGGTATTGAATTACCTCTTTATATCATTTGCGCAAATTCCCCGTCACTGGGATTAATAAATGAGGTACGTATCATAGTTATTCTGTATGAAAAGTCAAAATATCGAACAGTGATTAATCTCATAACTCCTATAAGGAATAGAACATAAAGAGTTGGGCAAACACGGATCCCTGGATATATATAAGTGGGATCAGGTGCCTAGGAGAGTAAACATCTTCTGTCTACCGGTCAAACACTTATGCTAAACTGAACTGCGAACCTGGGCATTGCTCAAAATAAATGATAATTGTAACATTTTTAGAAAGTCATAAATGTCAAATCATAAGAAGCAATTCTTGTACATGTTTTTTGGAGTGTCAAAATTAAAGTGACTATCAGGAACTGAACAATTTAACCAAATACAAATTAGCCTGTATCTTCTTTCTCTCATGAAACGGATATATACGACAACATTTCCAATACAACATGAAATATGTCGGTTTTCACGATGAGAATCAATTTCCCTGATTCTGATTTGATACATTTCACTGCATCTTCTTTACGGTATCTTCTATACGCTCTTGATGAGCTTTACATGTTATAATTAAATACTCACATTCTTGTCAACTAATGCATAATGACCTTTGTACCGATCTCTCTATAACACTAACAACCTCACACATTGCAATGAAGATTTTTATTTTGCACAAATATTGCTGCATGACTGCGGGTCATCTCTATAACCTACAAAACATAAACATGTTTTATATCATTTTATCGAATTCAGTGTCTGCAACATCTGGATTTTAAGGTTCATAACATTGGGAAGTAAAATGTGATAACGCTATAATAACCCAAAAGGACCATCGAGCAGTTTGTGAAAGATAGACAGAATACAAGACGGTTCTTGCCGACAATCTTGCGTTGACAAAAGCTTATGTATGACATGGCAATTTTGTAAGGAAATCTTATGTATGATATGGCAACCAATGAACATGCTTCAAACTTGAATGCTTACGTTAGTTATATTATCATACACGTGTTAGGATAGAGAATTAAAACTTCGCTATTCACCGATTGACCTTTGACTGATTTCGCAAAGATATGAGTAGCAGAGTTTAATCCAAAAAGTAATCATGTAGCTATTCATTCAGTTTTAAAAAGTGTTTTACCTACTACTTCGCAGATGAAGGGAAATTTTTTCGAGCAGTTGTTGTCGTCCCAGTCCCCCTTACCAGGCCAGTTCAAAGATCCACAATGCTGCTTTGCTTCGGCGTTGTCGGGGTTACCTGTTGACCAATTGATGTACGGTGCCTTTTCTCCAGTGGTTACTGAGCGCCATACACCATCATTAGCCTGGCTGTCCACTCCAATCCATATGGATTCTTTCAGATTAATGTAAATAAGTTTTAGTACCACAACCATTGCTATTCACACATTTTAGTAATTTACACTATGAATTTTGAACAAAACGTATTTCTGTCAACATGCATCATTGTTGTAATGCCTTTAAGACCCAACTTTAAGTTAACACCCCCAAATTGTTAGCCGTCTGTCAGTCAAACATTTAACAATATATCTCAGGTAGAGTGACATCTGCAGAAATAGTGGTCTAGAGCTAACCCAGAGAGGTGTTTTGATAACAATAACAGCCAGTACCTACAGGCATTCTTTAGATCTTGAGGAAGCCCTGTATTCTAGAGTTTTGATAGCATTGACCTCTTCACCACTGCTATTTTCTTGTAATTCGATTGTTCTTAAAAAGACCCCTGAACAATACAATTTTGATATGATTGTAATTTCCCCCTCTATATACATGTACATGTATTATAAATTACACAATCAGAAATCAAACAATAATTTGTCCATTAATTTCTAAAACTTGTAACTTATTGAAATAAAATATATTATTAATTTATGAGAGTTCTATATTTATAAAAGAAATTATTCATTTAGCCAATGACTGAGATTGAAAGAAAGAAACGGGGGTGGTGTAGACTGTGTGTCATCTAGCCATAAAGATACAACCATTATACAAACACTATGACCACAAAAACACTGCAGACGGCCCTGGGACCCTTCCTGTGTACATCAAAAGTATACACAGCACCTGATCTTTTGGCCAGGCAAATGACTATGGTCAATGACTATAGATGAGCTTCGCCCACATCCAGTGATCCGTGAGGAAACCGTACGGTATTTTATTTGAGTCTTTAATTTTAAAATGTATTACACAAACTCATACATTGGATACATTGTTTTGTTTCGACGTAATTTCCACACTGGGTATATATATTTCACTACGACTCAACAATATATGTCGAAGCTAAATCAAACCAACGCATGCTCTTCCCGGTCAATAACTTGCATCGTGTCAATCCGTCAAGCATCACAGTAAATATACACAGTATGATTTTCAAAGCAAATTGTTGAAAACAAGACAATTATAGAAATTTTAACTATTATGGAAGCAAAACTAAGCATGCATACATGCGCTATAACTGATTTTAACAACGGCATTAAGTGGACATTTCAATGTATACCTACATCACAATTTTCACACCATTTCATAGAGAAAGAATGTATCATTAGAATTCGTGGTGGCTCAATTTTTCGTGGAATTCGTTGGTATCCCTCACGCACGAATTTACATCCTCAACGAATATACAATATATATTGTATATATATAATATATAAATCCACGAAATTACGTCCCCACGAACCCGTAAAAATTCGAATTTAAATGATTCTACAGTGCTCTATAGATCGCAAACAATTTCCTTGAAAAACAAAAGACGTTATAGGGAGTCCAACATCAGCGTACTAAACGTCCAATGCACATGTATGCACAGGGAACCAAACTATTCAATTATCCGTGCTAAAAAGACCTCTTTACAGAGGCAACTATAATGACTTCAAATTAAGTTATATTGAAAACATTTAGTTTGAGATAAATACCTCGAATGTTTAGTTTTTGTTGTTGTTGTGTTTGGTGTTGTTGTTGCTGTGTTTGGTGTTGTTGTTGTTGTGTTTGGTGTTGTTGTTGCTGTGTTTGGTGTTGTTGTTGTTGTTGCTGTGTTTGGTGTTGTTGTTGTTGTGTTTGTTGTTGTTGTTGTGTTTGGTGTTGTTGTTGTTGTTGTTGCTGTGTTTGGTGTTGTTGTTGTTGTGTTTGGTGTTGTTGTTGTTGTGTTTGGTGTTGTTGTTGTTGTTGCTGTGTTTGGTGTTGTTGTTGTTGTTTCTGTGTTTGGTGTTGTTGTTGTTGCTGTGTTTGTTGTTGTTGTTGTTGTGTTTGGTGTTGTTGTTGCTGTGTTTGGTGTTGTTGTTGCTGTGTTTGGTGTTGTTGTTGTTGTGTTTGGTTTTGTTGTTGTTGTTGTGTTTAGTTTTTGTTGTTGCTGTGTTTGGTGTTGTTGTTGCTGTGTTTGGTGTTGTTGTTGCTGTGTTTGGTGTTGTTGTTGTTGCTGTGTTTGGTGTTGTTGTTGCTGTGTTTGGTGTTGTTGTTGCTGTGTTTGGTGTTGTTGTTGTTGCTGTGTTTGGTGTTGTTGTTGCTGTGTTTGGTGTTGTTGTTGTTGCTGTGTTTGGTGTTGTTGTTGCTGTGTTTGGTGTTGTTGTTGCTGTGTTTGGTGTTGTTGTTGCTGTGTTTGGTGTTGTTGTTGTTGCTGTGTTTAGTTTTTGTTGTTGCTGTGTTTGGTGTTGTTGTTGTTGCTGTGTTTGGTGTTGTTGTTGTTGCTGTGTTTGGTGTTGTTGTTGCTGTGTTTGGTGTTGTTGTTGTTGCTGTGTTTGGTGTTGTTGTTGCTGTGTTTGGTGTTGTTGTTGCTGTGTTTGGTGTTGTTGTTGCTGTGTTTGGTGTTGTTGTTGCTGTGTTTGGTGTTGTTGTTGTTGTGTTTGGTGTTGTTGTTGTTGCTGTGTTTGGTGTTGTTGTTGTTGCTGTGCTTGGTGTTGTTGTTGCTGTGTTTAGTTTTTTTGTTGCTGTGTTTAGTTTTTTTGTTGCTGTGTTTGGTGTTGTTGTTGTTGCTGTGTTTGGTGTTGTTGTTGCTGTGTCTCGATTGAAGTCAGCATTTCGCAAATTCTATGGTCGTTATAACGATCTAGTTCGTCAATACAACATATCATTGGGTCAAATGCTGTCTGACATGTTTCATACCGATTGTTAAGCCGTTCTTGGCACACTGATTTTGACTGCGGTTAACTCCGTTTACCTGATCAGGATATAGGGCTCACGGCGGGTGTGACCGGTCAACAGGGGATGCTTACTCCTCCTAGGCACCTGATCCCACCTCTGGTGTGTCCAGGGGTCCATGTTTGCCCAACTATCTATTTTGTATTGCTTGTAGGAGTTATGAGATTGATCACTGTTCGTTATCTTCACCTTGCACTTAGCCCGTTCCGATCAGCTGTCTTCAATCAGGGGAAGTATCAAAGTATAATATTTACCCTGTATTGTGCATGAATCTTTATACCATATGATTTACTGGTCAGAGTATTGCAGATTTATAAATCAGGAATTCATTTAGGTACATAAATTTGCTTATACAACACTGTACGAGTGTATGGGATGAGAGAGAGAGAGAGAGAGAGAGAGAGAGAGAGAGAGAGAGAGAGAGAGAGAGAGATAACAACGAGAGAGAGAGATATAACGACGAGAGAGAGAGAGAGAACCGATGATCTTGTAATAATTGTGCTCTTATTAAGACAAATGATATCGTTAATTCAATAAAAAGAGAACAGTACTAGTAACTCAATATTGCTCTCATTAATTGATAATACAGATTTATTTGATTCATTTAAAGCACGCAATAATTAAAAATTAAACATATTTTTAAATAATGTTATTTTCAATTACTTCATTTTATGCTAATTTGGCGCTCAATAGATCTTATATATCGATGCCATTTTGCGTTATTACATTCTACGTCGAACTCGACGCAAATTGTACTAATGCAAAATGTAATAATAGAGTTTATCATATTATGCGTCGTTATCAAACATCAAGGGGAGAGGACAAGAGTGTCTGTTACCCACCTTTAATAACAATATCCATTTTTTGTTAGTTTGTAATGCAAATAAAAGATATACTGAGTGACAACCCCTCCCCCACTTACCCCAGCTTGAAAGTTCTGATATAATAGTAGAAGACACACACCACCACCAATTAAGAAAATGAAGATATGAGGCACTCATTGCAGAGGACTCTAACCACCCCATCCGACCCCCAACGATTGAAGAAAATGAAGTGTATGGGGAAATTATTGAAGTAGTCAAAGTAAAATACTCTTTAACCCTTCACCCCCACATTAGGACTTTGAACATCGGACAAAACATCTTGGTTTGTTTGGGTGTTTTGTTTTATTTTATTGCCGTTTTCGTTGATCTTTTTTAATTATTATTTTGAATGGCAAGATATTTTGAAGAATCCAATTTTCCATTCTTTCCCCTGTTTTACCCCCCCCCCCCCCCCCCCATGAAAAATGACGATACATGTCTGTATATTACATGTACATTTTGCTTTGAAACACATGCATGTATACTAATTGTGTGGTGCATGTAGAATTGCACCCTTTACCAAGTTTTCCTTCATTTACACAGTGTAAGGAATGGTAAACCAAAATCACAAAACAAAATGCATATAGACCAAGGTATTTTCAAGCGTAGGAACTTCATTCATGAATACATAAATACAATTTGTGTGTTTTAACGTTTCTGTAACATGCCATAATGATTTCTTTGAGGCTTGAGTGTAATTTATTCATAAATATTTTCATTTTTTAGATGTAAAACTTAGACTGTACCAATTTTGATGCACCAGATGCACATTTCGACAATTAATGTCTCTTCAGTGATGCTCAACCGAAATGTTTGAAATCCGAAATAACTATGAAGTTTTAGAGCTAAATATAGCCAAAAACAGCGTGCCAAAAAGTGGAGCCAAATTCGTCCAAGGATAAGAGCTATGCATGAGGGAGATAATCCTTAATTTTGAAATGAATTTCTAAATTGTACAACAGCAATTAAATATACATCCGTATTTTCAAGCTTGTAACGAACTGGCGCAATGGTCATACCGCTGTACGTAGAAATTTCAAATTCAAATGTATTCGATAAGATGTTAGTATGCATAAATCAGTAAAATTCGTGTTGAGGTTTCATTTGATATGATACAATGTCAATATACTGTAATGCATTAGTAGGATATGCAAAAGGCAAGAGTATAAACATTTTCGTTTTTCATTATCAGTATCAATATCTATATGATCACGAAAAAACGTTATATAATTTATATCCGGATTCATTTATACCGATTTAGATATCAATAAAAACAAAGCTGCATAGTTTGGGAGAGGGATTTCTAATGAGTCTGATGAAATTAAAAGAAGGAACCCAACATTTGCATTCAAACTAGATGTACTTCAAAATGAATTCATTTCTGCTCTGACTGAAAGCATGATTCTAAATTCGGGAACGAATCTTGCATACAAAATAATTAATAGGGGAACACATAAATTCGAGCTCCTTTTGGAATTTAATGAAATGTAAATATGCACCTTTCTTTCAACACGAATTGATATGTTGTTTCAGGCACGAAAACAGGGGGTTGGGGTGGCAGGAAGGCTGGTCTGCTTTTCCTACTTTTTTGACAATTTACTTTTTTCCCGTTATTCTAACATACAAAGTCAGTATTTTCTACATGCACAGTTCAAACTAATATTCTTTTTTTTTAAACTTGTAATGAATTCAATTATAAGCATCAACTGTAAGTTTCCAATATATTGTCAATCACAAATTTTTAAATAGCTGGAAATTTTTATTGCTTGTAAGATTACATTTATATAAGTGATCAATTTTCTTTCCTTCTGTGAACTGATATATTATAAATCGAAGTAGGACGGTCGCTCTCTCTCTCTCTCTCTCTCTCTGAATATGGACATACAGACCGTAAATAATTATGTGGTTCCAAAAGAGACAACAAAACTATATTTTCATTTATAAATTTCCTTTCATATGTGTCTTTGTGTAATGAACTGTTTATTATGAATTGCAAATGTAATACACGCATTTGCACACAGATGTATATTTTCGATCATTATTCCCTTATTTGTATATCCAAGTTTGTATATGATCATCGAGAAATTTTGAATTGTGCACGCAATATATCCAACCAGATATTAGATTCCCGATTTCTATAAACTGCAAAACCTCGACCAGACAAGCATTCAATACAGGAAAATTTTCGACTCTGACATCTCTCCTGATTGAAGACACCCTGTTTGGCACGGGTGAAGTGTGTCGCAGTCTGTATAATGGAATGACAACGTGTTGTAAAGTTCTAACGAGATACAAATGGAGTTTATCATTTTGTTTCGGGGATTTATCAGAATAAAGAGAATCTAATATTTTCGGTAAGTGCACATCTCCGATACCTGTTGAATAGACGCCCGCATTTGATACTTTGTTTGGCGATTATACCTTGTGCTTTGCATATTATGCATATGGCATGCACCTTTATTTTGCAAGAATTGATATGAATAATATATTTTATGCTCTTTGCCTATTCCATTCTATCAGTATGCAATTGGCAATTGATTTATCCGCATTTATTTTATTAGAAAATGCAAATAATTGCATGCACTTGCAAGTATGCAAGAAAAGTTTGGGTTTTTTTTTTTTTTTTTCCATTTTCGTCTAACTTATCTAAACTTCCAGAATGTTGCATTAGTATACAATCAATATTTTGTAATTTTGAGCAAAGCATAATGTTTTAAAATGTTATTTTATTTGTTTCTCATTCCCTATATATTACTAACGGAGATGTGCACTGGTCGAGTCCACCTAGAAAAATCACTCAGGTGTGACAATCACATTTGGGGTATATACGGGTAGAGTAAATTAGGCTACCTGGGAGAAATATGGCGTATAAGATGAGAAAGGTGTACGTATTTATTAATTCATGTCAGCTTTAATATCTAATTTCAATAAAATATCTAAGTATCAAGCAAAAGTGGACGACTCTGTGATGTTTCATTTCAAGTTCACTGCGATATTTCGAATAGACATAAGAATAAAAATGATCATTGTTAATAGATAAAACGTCGTCGATATATCTTAATGTCGAATTGAAGACCATAACAAACTGTTTTTTCTTCTCACGTTGAAGTTTTTGAATGTATTCTGCTTCCTATGAATTAAAATACACGTCAGCTATCAAAGGAGCACAATTCGTGTCCATGGGTAATCCAACAGACCGCTGGAAGACCAACAATATATTATCAAATGGGGAACTCCAGAATATAATTAAAAATAGTAATAATGCTAATCAGATCAAAGACCACAGCAGCATTAAATAATAAAGAGAATGAATAATTACACATTTATTGGAGACTGCATAGAAAACTCTAAAATATCAAATAAACCATATGAACCGTTTTACATTGTAAATCCTTTGACTTTTGTTTGTGTTTAAATCTCAGATTGAATGATCAATCATTCTCACGTGCTGTATTCCTAATCATTCACTTATATGATGTTTGGAATGTAACCACTATACATCTAAATTGACGCATTTCCATTGAAGTAAACAATTTACAGTATCATCAAAACATTTTATGTTGATAGTAGATAGTATGATTGTGCTGCTAATTCCTGGATACCACAAGTCCATGTATTTAATATACCATTGCTGTTAAGTGTTACTATTTGTTATTTGTTATAATGTCACATATTAAAATGACCAGTAGGATTTACTGGTTAAAATGTATAAGTCATGCGTTGATATCTCAGGCTATACATTGACAAATATGACGATGTTTTGTGTTTGCATCAGAACGACATACATATCAACATAATGTCACTGTTGGTATCTAAGTCATATATTTTTACAAGTTGATGTTGCCAGGCATAGTTAAGCTATATGAACAGTATAAGAAATTTGATTTATCAAATCTGTACAGCACTGTCTCACAAGTCATTCATCACTACCTGCAAAAAATATAAATCAAACTGCTTTTAACATTACTTCTTATTTCAATTGGTCTTCCAGTATTTTGTCAGTTCGTTCTTGTCGATAAAATGATGATCCGTAGCTCCATGTAAAGGACACGTGATTTTGTCTCCTTGTATTTCTTTTATTTCCGATTCGGAAATGAAACACTCTGTGTTTGCCGTAATGGTGGACTGATCTATTCCCTTTTCACAAATAAAACCCCTAATATACCCCTTTCCTCTGCGAGACAATGATGTAATTGCATGGAGTTTTTCCTCTATTACTCTTTGGATATCGCAGGTTTGCTTTACGTCCAGAGTTCTGTCTGTACCTGGGAGGTATACCTGAAGCTGAACTGTCGTTTCTGTAACGGATATTGCAATATGATGGTCAGTGGAGAAAAACAGAGCCGCATTTTTGTAAAGGCATAGTTTCCTGTTATCTCTAAGTACTTTCCAATTCTTCAACTGCATACATGAAACAACAAGTTGATAGAACAGAAAATAAGGCAAAAAATCAAACTGAAAAATCAGAACCGAAGATTTGTTCTTTGATCCAGAAATGGTTTTAGCAAATTTCTCATCAATATTTTTGCGGTTCATGCATGGGACATAGTGATACTCCCCACCAACGGCTATTAGCCCCAGTCTGTTCATAAACCTGAGAATCTCGTCTTTATGAGGAAGCAGATACCGTGGATCCTTTGATGTGTCATCCTCAATGGCTGCCCTGCCTTTCGCCAGTAATTCTTGGTGTAGCTCGATGTCTTTCTTCCGCCAGATCTCTGTAAGAAGACTGTCTTTGAGGTGTCCTGTCTGGTAGTACTCGTCCCAATCATTCATTATCGCCTTGACTCCTTCCCTGTGTAGTTTGTCTGTGATTATGTTCTTAAATGCATCGACAAACCACTGTACATCAATGATGATTAAATCCTGCAAGCCCGTCTCGTTAAAGTACAGGATTTTCCCGGCATCATGATAGTATCTCAGCATATCGTATTGTGCTTGGCGCACTTCGATTGGTATTTCATGAATACTCTTTATTCTTATTGTGGATTTCGTTTTGGGGATTTCGATTTCCATGAAGGCCCATTCTTTTGGAATGTTTTCAGCCCATCTTTTTTGACAAACAATTTCAACAATGTGTTTCTCTAAATCAGACAATGTTTCTATCGGAGATTCCTCTGACAACTTTGTGAGGAAAATGTTGTCCTCTCTGATGTACGTTGCACCCAAGGTAGAATTTGTCGAGAACAGGTGCTGCAAAGTGGTTAGAAGGCTGTCTTTGTTATTCTGAAGTGAAAATAAAATAAAATACATTTAGATCTTTTAGTCTTCTATCTAGATAATAAGTGATTATATGCCATGTAATATTACCAATTTCAACAGTGATGTAAGAACTAAATGTTTAAACTTCACATGATGTGAATAGTGATGATGGACATATTTGTATTCTCTAAAAGTCAAGTAAGTAACGAAAATAAATGTGTGAGGACTCGTATTCTTAAAGTATGTTTCACAAACATTTAAATCTTCAATCACCTAAGATTCCATGCTTTCAAAAACAGTAATGCTTATAAAATGGTCAAAATGAAATAAAACCCAATATCAAATTCACAAATAATTGGCTTCAAATCGCTTGTCAAATTCAAAATGGTAGTACACTGAACTATTCAGTAAAAGATACCATGGGAAAGTTTTTCTAGGTTGCTATAACTTATAACTGATCCCTTTGTATATGTATACAATAACATATCTTCAAACCGAATTCAAATCAATATAAAGCATACATAGTCCCTGAAACGTTCTACTATCCCACTTCAACGATGAACGAACAGTGATCGAACGCAAAACAAATGGTGTGTGAACGCTGAACGGTTAGCGAACAAGAGTTTCAGTTAGCAGGACTTGAAATTCCACTGTACGATCTGAATTCAGATTCTTATAAAACTTCTCGTTAGATAGCTGTCTGTTGACCTCAGTTATATACGATTCTTTGTCTAGAACTACGGTAAACCCTTTGTCTGCTTTCTTTATGACAATTTCGTCGCGAGTTTTTAAAATATTAAAGAGCAGCTCTTTCCTCCTTATTGTCTCAAGTATACGGTTGCTTAGACAGATCATCGATATCAGACTGCACTGCGTCGATATAACACGCGGGTATGTTAAGATGTAACACGCGGGTATGTTAAGATATAACACGCGGGTATGTTAAGATGTAACACGCGGGCATGTTAAGATATAACACGCGGGTATGTTAAGATATAACACGCGGGTATGTTAAGGCAGGTCGTCGATATAACACGCGGGTATGTTAAGACAGGTCATGCTCCATGTATGTATTTAAACTGCATAATTTTTAAAATTTGTCCTACACAGAGAGAGGGAGCTACCAACTCTTAAAAACTATTTTGGGTATTTACATGAGAACATTTTGTATCATAACAACATGACAAACATGTTCTTCCGTATGACGTCATTGCATGACTGTTATAAATAGATCACGGATGTACCTTAATAGAAAATGGAAAGTACCACACTACCCCAGGATTTAAATATTGGTCTAACTGGCGTTAAAACACCCATAATATATCAGAATTATTGATAGAATCCTACCACTTTCAGTAAGAAATAATTATTAAACACTTAAACACGAAACCATATAGCCCATATTTTACATTGATACTATGCAGTTTTCTTTAAAAGTTTTCTTAACAGACGATTATATCAGTAATTGTTGTGTACATTAGTTTATGACCTTTCACACGGTGTATAAACAGTCTCTAAAAGTATACGGCGTAGTGTGCTACTTCCGCAATTTTTTTTCAGTGTGTGACATATGAAAATCGGATCGACATGATAAATATAATGTTTTCCCGTTAAACAAAATTGTCAATGAATGACATCAACATATCTTCATAACATCAATAAATTCTCAGCCTTTCCCATATATATTCCATATATCCAAAATCATATATTTTAAATACTCCACATTTTGTCGATATTTGCATGGTACACATTAACAAATACCTTGCATGTGTCAACGTCACTCGATGTATAGTCATGACGTCATCAGTTTACTTTCATATTGATAAGACATAAATTACACTACAGCAATATAATATTTCGAATTTCGTTGGATCTTAGTAGCTGTATGGTTTATTTTATGCATAAATAAAACTTTCATAAAAAATAAAATCGGAATTCAATACATGTATATACTTAGTGATATACTTATTTCAATTATGACGTCACATTTTTTCGCTGATTTTATCCCAGTAAAGATTTCCATAACCTGCCTTAAGGTAGCTATTGATAGCTAGCTCCAAAAAAACCGCTCATTGAATTTTTTTCAATTTTATTTTTTATAACATTTTGACTTTATCCTAAAACATATAAAAAAATCAACAAAAGTAATCAGGTTAATTTTCTAGGAATGCGAGATTGAAATCCCCTCTTTTGCAGCCCCAAAAGGCAAAAAATGCCAAAATTGAGCAAATTAACAAAGAAGCCAATAAAATTTTTATTGACACCAGAAATATTGTTTGTCATATATAGTTATGTAAATTAAACACAAACAGACAAATAATCAACATTGATCAGAAATTCAAAATGCATCTAAGGAAAACATTGGGATGATTCGACTTGGCAAATGGCCAAATTTACCCTAAATATGGCGTTTCTCAAATACTACCAGGCATACATTTTCTGACAACAACAAAATTCTGCTCATAAAATTTCTGATTTTATTTCATTTTTACAATAAGTCAAGTAGTATCTAAAATATTGAATGGAAAAAAATATACCAAATGAGGTTTAATCTGAAACTATGTCAGATTTTGTAACCCTACCCCCTCCCTTCTAGAAATGAATTTTAAGAGATACAGTCAGCAGAGATAAACTATTGACCTTAAATGATTAAGCATTCCCAAATTACCACATTGAGCATTCAAATTCACAATACTAGAAGTTTCTATGAGCCATTTAAGAATGATATATAGTGTGTGCTATTGCAGTTGACCTTTTTGCACTCGCAATGATTGCCTAAATATTTAGTTATTTTCACACAATTTCTTGTAATAACTGGACCAAATCTATTACTTATACATATTTTTTTTATAGAAATTTATATCACTATACAGTATAATACACCAAATATGTTTAAATAACCATTTCATATTTCAATAAATAATTAATATCAATGGAAAGAGACCCATGGACTGCCCATGAATCACTACATGTAAGTCCATCTGAGTCATCTTGCCCTCACAGATAAGTGTGTCTTTCATAAGTTTAAGATTTTTAATTGTAGTTTCACAATGAACCAAAAACTCACTATTGGATAACTGAGAATGCATGTACATGTATATTGCATTAACTAACAGTAGATTTCCCCAGGTGAAGGTCTATGTTCACTGTATGTATAAGGGGGGGGGGGGGGGGGGGAGGGGTGAATTAGTTCCATTATGAAACTTTTATAAAAATTTTATATACATTAATGTATCAATGATGTATGTTTCAACTAAATTTTGAATTACAAGGAAAATTCAAACACATTGATTGAAGTTATAAAATTGATATTCTATCATGTGCACATTTTTTACTAATATATCTAAGAAAGAATAATCAACATTGAAATTTCCTTTACATCTATGCAATATTATTGTCTTTCAAAAGGCATGTACATGTAATACACGAGTACATGTACTTGTTTTCCCTCAAATTCACAATTTAGTTTAAAGTATGTTGTACAACATCCACTGCTCTGAGCTCATATAAGTGAATTAACGTTTTTCATCCAAGTCCCAATTTTGCAGTAGTTCTTTAATCTTCGGAACTTGATCAAACATTTTTAAATTTGTGGAGTTGTGGGGGTCCAGGGGATATGTCATCATCACTGTAAATGGAGTACCTGTTCAAAATATAGATAAATATATTTAAATATAGCAAAAAAGATGAATATCTGATATACTCAGAATTGTCTTTACAAATGTTTATCAAAAGAAAATATAGTACCTCTCTTGCTGTTATACTTGTTGACTCGAAATTCACATCAACCTGCACTGGTCCTATCTAACCTCCCTTGGTCCTCAGACTGATGCCTAGAAAAAAGATCATCATAATTAATATTTGCACAGTTAGGTCTATATTATACCATTGAGTAATTAGACTGCATCAGACAATGTGAATTTTAAAATTGTGTCGCAACACATATTCAGTGAACATTTTTATACTGATGTTTCAAAATTATAAATTGCAATATGAGATGACATGTATATATGTATATATGTTTTCATAAACTGCCATAGACTTATCATATCTGTTTTATTTACAAAATGTGGGTCAAGAGAAGGGCATACGTGTAGTATACATATCTTACTTATACATACAGTGCATACATTTGCCTATGAGAGGGCATATGCAGACTTGTGATTAATTTACATTATTTTTAAAAAGTTTTTGCCAACCCTACATGTTTGTGTGAAACACGAAACCTCAGGTTTGATATATTTCTTAGGTCACTGAAATTTCAAAGTAATAGTATATGTATACACACTATAGTCTAGGGAATTATAATTCAACACATGCCCCCCCCCCTCCCCTCCTCCACTTTCTATCCGGTTTCCTCATACCCCTAGATAGTAGGTCTATACAGATATTTGTTTTTCATTACTTTTATACATGTAGTTCAAGGTATGTTATTTTCGTAACGGTTATTTTCATAACGATATTTTCTTAATAAAAGAGTTGTGAGAGCCCATGTTTACAAATGTGGTATACATTTACATGACATCCGTTCGTTTACAATCACATGCACAGGTGGGAGTTACATTTTAAGCACACATGGAATACATATATACATACAAAATAATACATCTACTGTGTATGTCGTGTGTTTAAACTTACAGATGTTATTACAAATCGCGTTGTGAAATAGCAGAGGAAATGTGAGTTGAACTTTTGAATACAAATTTATGGCATTTTTTTCACTCACCAAACGAAACTATGATTTCGTTGTCCAAGTTGAATGCATCCACCAACTTCCTCTTCTTGCAAGAAACTTTGTTTAGCCTCTCAATGACTGTATAAACAGTATTTAATCTCGCAGCATGCTGCACTCGGACATTACGATGTATCAACCAACAACTTTGTTTACGTTGCGCATCTATGTACATGGATTGGTGGTTGGTTTAACATTTCGATTAGCAAAAAGTTTCACACAGATGAAACATTTCATCTACCATTATTACAGATATTGACGTATACTTATGTGGTACGTGCATATTTTCTCTAGGCGAGTCAGTCACAGCAACAAACACTTTCGGAACCCCTTTTTGTTTTTCGACTATTCTATGACGGAGTAAGGAATTCCGGAAAATGAATTCACGTGAAAATACACAATTTTTACTGATCACGTGGTTGCTATCCGTCGCTACCTTAAGGTACCCGTGTTTTCGAAGGCCTCGCATTTTCCAGAAGGAGGCTCCCGGGAACTCATAGACTTGTAGAGTTTTTTCTAGCTTAGTTCTTTAGAAAGGGAGGAAATGTCAGTATAGTCCCTGTTCTTCCTGAAGATTGATTGATTATATCTTGTTTAACGTCTCTTTCGAGAAGTGTTCCTTGAGTCACAATTTTCAGACGCTTTCCAGTACGCCGGGAAACACCCAAAATTAACAATATTTCTATTTCCAGCTTGAGTTAATTGGGTTATAGTGACAAATGGGTTGCATCTTTAAACAGACAGTAGTCAGTGAAGGATACGGAAACCTGAACTCTGCTAGCTCAACTGGTGCTCTTCTGCTAAATTCAAATGTTCATATTGTTCTTAACATTTTACAGATTGTGAACGTTTTTCAAGATGTATTCTATATATGCTTCATCTGATTGTTTGATACTTTTCACATATGCCAATTTATGTAACCACCGTGAGTATGGTATATCAATCTATGGAACCACCGAAAGTGTTTCTTTGAGACCTTTCTTGGGTATGTCACAATCTAAGAAACATACTGAGACATTCAATCACAATACATTGAAAACATCCCTTGACAACAAACCATGGTTAATATTTAGAATTCTAAATTTAAAACTGTTATTTATGTTTTATCATTTCTTTCTTTGATTTCACATTTTTGTCTTTATTAAATCGTAGTTAAATATTTATCTTATGTTTTCTTTAATGGATGTAAATTCACCAGGGTGTATAACAAACATACAACCCATTACTCCACTCCATCCGGATCCGCGTATTCTGATTAATTAATCAGTAATAAACACGTACATGTGTATACGCATATACATATTACCTGATAGACATTCTTGTCCCAGTGCGTTGCCACAATGGTGACTTCCGGGTCTGGTTCGCCCTCCTTTTCTGTCCCACAGTAGGTATGTATAGACTTTATCCAAAAGACAAAGTAGTCTACAATTCATACAGTAGGTGTGTACAGACTTTATCCAAAAGACAAAATAGTCTTCAATTCATACAGTAGAAGCATATACTTATTCATGATTCAGTTTTACCGAATGCAGGTGCTGTTATCCGATAAAAACTCCCTCTGGATTAGATTGTAGAGTTCGCAAAATTTGGATGCATTTGAGAGAGGATAAGCATGAGATAATTTTATGTATTTGGAAAATTTTGGAAAATGATTTCAAAAGGAGAGACCAATCAGTCCCGTGAACCTTGGCCTTGAAACCTGGATGTGAACAAACGCAAATGTACCCTACATGAGATTCTTAAGAATACGATTTTGCCAAAATGTTTTTTTTTTTTTTTTTTTGGTTGTTGTTTTGGAGTGGGGGTGGAGGTGGGGCTTTAAGTCTATTTTATTCAGTTAATTAATTTAAGAAGATACTAGTGAAAACAAATATTTGACAGGTGTTTGGTACTACCTTAAATAGGTTTTCCGTTTTATATTTTCCTTTGTAGAACTTCATAAGGATACACGCGTATTGTTTTGAAAATGTGTACTACAAAATGAAGTTACTATTTCTATATAAAACTTCCAACATGTACTAACATCTTACTCCGGATCTAGGATCATGCTGTGAGCAAACTGAACTCTTCTCTATATAAAGATTACTAAATATTCATACTAAGGAGCCTTTGGGAATTTTAAGGTATGGAATCATTTCAAAGAATGTCCCTTCCCTGAAGTCTTACAGCCACCGACTTCCCGAGGTCCTGATGTTTGAATCTACACAGTCTGAGGATGCATAAATATCAGTTTGTCCCTGTGTTATTTTGAGAGAAAAATGATTAAAGAATTATTTTCATTGCTAGGTTTGGCTACAGACTGACCCTGACCCTGCGGTCATCAAATGTGGGAAACAGAAATTTAACCTATATGTGTATTCTTGTTCTTGTGGTACTAGTTCTATAACGAAAATATTTAAGTCACAGCTCTTGTAGTGGAGTGATTCTTACTAAGGGTATTTCTAAAGCTATTCATCTTACTTTTCAGCTAAAAACTAAAAGAAAAAGTTGAGCATACCAAATAGAATGCAATTTAAGCCCATCCATATTGTTAGTTGTACAAATACTTGTATACATGTAACATGTATACTGAATATGAGATCATGTAAGGGTTATAGTGTAGTACGCATATTCTACATAATTACTGTAACTCATTTCTACGTTGAAAAAATCGAATGCTTCTTGCAATTATGTGTGTGAGTATCATAATGTAACTTTCTAGCATTTGCATACATAAATTGATGCAGATTGCAGATATGAAAACTGACGTTAATGATAAATCAATCAGTGAAAAATCCCACCTTTGTATGTCCACCCAGAAAACACGGTGCCGTCCTGGTCACATACACTCTTATCCACCACCTGGTCCAGATATTTAGAGGCGTCCACTACCAACATGTAGAAAGCTCTTCTGGTCAGGTAAATTTGATGACAGGCGTAGTACGGACACTGTCCTGCAAAGTCAAAGACACTCAAGGTCTTCTGATCACCGCCCGGCGTTTTCTTAGCTGAAAAAATGATGATCATTATTCTGACAGATATGACGAGATTAGAATCATATTGGTTACATTAAAGGTCGCATAACCAACTTATATTGAAGAAGAAGGATTATCTCCCTCATGCATAGCTCTTATCCTTGGACGAATTTGGCTCCACTTGTTTGGCACGCTGTTTTTGGCTATATTTAGATCTAAAACTTCTTTTCAAACATTTCGGTTGAGCATCACTGAAGAGACATTATTTGTCGAAATGCGCATCTGGTGCATCAAAATTGGTACCGTATAAGTTTCACATTGTGAGTTTCAAATGCATGCAAATCTGTACCAGTGTCCAAAAAATGTTGTCAATAATTAATATGCATCCATATACAAGGAGTGATCCTAAAGACAGATTTCCCGTTCTCTGGGAAATATTGGGACAAACCAAAGATCGAGCTGCAGATCAAACCCTTTATAAAAAGACGGCACAGAAACCAATGTGCACTGTTGAAGCCTTGTATCGCTGTATTCTTGCATTGTCGTCTCAAACATTCAAAATCAAACAGTCCCTAACAATATTTCCCTACTATACTTGTGTCCAAAGAGAATCCGGGTTAGAATAGGTCCTCAGTACCTCCTTGCTTGTCGTAAGAGACGACTAAATGGAACGGTCCTTCGGATGAGACCGCAAAAACCGAGGTTCCGTGTCACAGAAGGTGTGGCACAATAAAGATCCCTCACTGCTGAATGACCATAAGCGCCGAGCATAGGCCTAAAATTTGCAGCCCTTCACCGGCAATGGTGACGTCTCCATATGAGTGAAATATTCTCAAGCGGGACGTTAAACAATATTCAATCAATCAAGCAATCCAAACATACCTTCAAACATTCAATAAAGCCACATGCGACCCGAAAACTCGCAGTTTCAAATGACTACATGTGTTGACATAGCCTAGTTAAGTACACGTAGCCAGTCAAATCAATCTCGGTTCATCTTTATACTTGTACTTTTTAAGAATATCTTAGTGTACAAATATCCCCACAAATATCTTGAGCTAAATATTTCGGATGAAATCACCCCAGTTCGGTAAAAATTAATCGTTTTAATACGGTTGAAGTAAATTCAAGGTTTTCTATTTCGCGAACGTTCCTACCATATATCTCAACTTACTTGTGTTAAAACATACCTTTAGATATTCATTGATTTAAAGTTCCATGCAAACCGAACACCCACAGCTTCAAATGATTTTTGTTGACATAGCTATGCTAGGTAGCCAGTCAAGTCGAACCGCTTTAATTTTCGTATTGATTCATATTATCCAATATGAAGTAAGCATTCGGTTTTCATTTATCATAACACGAATAATTAAGATGATTTTTAAATGCATTTATTAATTCACATAGACATAAAATATGCTCTTGAGTATCTGAGGCGTCTATTATGAAAGTCTAGTCTGGGCCACGCTCTCACCAATAGCTAAGTGTAAAATCAGAGAAAAGGGGCCGAAAGTCTAGTTCAGTATTTAAACCTATTTGAATTATTATCATATTACCAAGCTGGGGGTGATTTCATCCCAAATACTTAACTAAAAATAGGTGTGATCATATCAGTTCACATTTAAACATTTTTTTGTTTCAAAACTGTATCAATTTGACGGGCTATCTAACGTGGCTATGTCAAGAAACAAAATCATTTAAAGTTCCGAATTTTCGGGCATCATGGGGCTGTAATAAATGTTTGAAAGAATATTTCGTCACGAGTTTAGTGACAGATATGTTAAGATTTGTTCTATTAAATGTAGAGCGATATAAACTGTAAGGTCTCAACCTACTCCAGCATGCTAGAGGTTCACGGCAAGATACATACAGTGTATGACTTGGCGCAGCGTAACCTCTGGCATCCATTGTAAAAAAAAAAATAGTGTCAGTCTAGTCCACATATTCAAATGTACATGTCGATTGTTAGTTGAGTATTGTAGACGAGTAATCATAGATACAGGTTCAGGAACATGTTTAGATTCATGTAGATATGTACCCCTACCGTGTATCTCCGTGCATTTCGTCTACAAGTAGATGTCAATTTTGCGCATATCAAATTTCAAATTAACCCTCGTTCCAATCGTTTTAGATATTTTTGGCTTTTTTTATACATGTGATTTGTAAAATCAGTGTTACCCGGTATCCATGGTGATGATTAGCCTCGCTTGGTCTTCCGTGGTTGCCTTGTTCTTTATTTTGCATTATTAAGAAAATTTATGGAATTAATTACTGTTCGTTATCCTCACTTTTTTATTTAAGATATATAATCAGTTTAGCGCTTTACAAAATGTATACCGGTATGAATCGTGGCAGTTCACGGTTTTATGCATTTGCAGCAAGAGGACTATGGGCCAAATCGCTCACTTGATTTGCATTGGTACTGCTGTTGAAAACTTCTCGTGATTTATAAATATATTTTTATTGGGATCTTTATTCCCATTATTTCCTCATTGTGGCTGCAGCCTTGCCCCCAGAGGGCCACGACATTATCAAAGTGCCAACATGATCTTACTATTGTAGCTAAAGAAAGTTAAGGTCACAAGGTCATATGTAATGGTATGAAATTATAGGTCTTGCCATGTAAAATCTACACAATATGGAAGTTCTAACTCAAATAGTTCGAAGGATATTAAATAGGCTCTAGTTGCATTTTAATTGGAAAAGTACATTCAAGACTACCATCTAAATCAAATGCAGGTGATACCCTCTTTCCTACTTCAAAACATTTACTCCTACAAATCAAGTCATAGAATAAAGACATGATAGTAATAAACATATGTTTAGCTTACGGCTGTATTGTAGAGGACAACCATCGAAAGAACTAAACACAGACAATTACACTATACTATTTCAGCATCAGAACTGAATCATGATGTTTATAAAACACCTACTTTGTTCTTCAAATACACCACATTTATTGAAATATGAATTAAATAATGCCATTTTCATTTTCACATTTATAATTATATGTTACAGTGCGTACTGCCGCGAAGTCTGGGAGCATCTCGCTATTTGTTTATCTACCAGACCTAATGAATGAAATAGCTACATAACCAGATTATTTGATGTATAAGAGCGAATCTAAAAATTTTCAAAGCAAGGGGGGTGGGGAGGGGGGTGTCTGAAGCCTCAAAATGGCTAACATTGACTATGTTTCCTTTTTTTTTTTTTTACAATGTTCAACCATAGAGTGCGCGTAATCTCTATAACAATGTTCAACCATACAATGGGTGCAATCTCTATAACGCGGTGAGCGAGAGGTTAAAGCGTTCGCCTCGCATGCAGGAGGCCGGGGTTCGAATCCCGGCCGCGACAGAGCTAAATCGTTAAAATAGGTAGTGACAGTTCCATCGCCAAACGCTCGGTATCAGGTGTGAATGTCACAGGTCCTCGGAGATGACCTTAAAAACAGATATCCCGTGTCACAGTGGGTGTGGCACGCTAAAGAACCCTCACTGCTCAATGGCCTTAAGCGCTGAGCATAGGCCTAAATTTGAAGCCCTACACCGCTCTTGGTGACGTCTCCATATAAGTAAAAAATTCTCGAGCGAGACGTTAAGCAAGATACAATCAATCAATAATCTCTAGAACTGTTTTTCTCCCCAAACAGATCCGTCACTGGTTATATATTGGAATTGATACAATGGGCAGAATTCAGTTGTCCAAATTCGCCGTCATATGACCGAACTAAAGCGGCACACTGACAAATAAAATAAACCGATGAAAAAATGACGGAACGCGTGTCTATCATTCTTGTCACTTTTATAATCTATTCAAATATTCCAAAGTTTTCACATAACTTAGGGAAAAGCAAGAACGGCTTGTCTACCATGGGTACATACAAAATAAACTTGATTCTGTTTTGAAACAATTAGAAATCCTGATCATTTGTACTTTTTATCATAATTTTCTGACATTATGAAAGATTAGTATAATAATATTTGCATCAGATCGCATCTACTTGACGTGTTATTCACCATTTTTGAGAACTGGACAAATCAAATCGTTATTTGAACAAGAGATGTTTGTAAAACACATATGCCTCTCATGGTGCAAAATTGAAAAGGGTTATACACACACCTCATTTAAAGAGACACTACAGCTCATTTTCCACATTTTAATAAAGTGTTTTTAAAACCATGTATTGATAAAATGATAAATTTCATATCGATACTGACAATTTTGAACAATTGGGATGCATCAATTTACTCTCAACTGCGCTTTGAAGATCGTTCGGAATTCAAAGGTTTCTTCATGCTGACTCGGACTTTTGAATGCTTATTTACATCACGTGGTTTTGAATGACAGCAAAGGTGTTCTGTAGGAAATTATTTAAATTCCCCTTCAAGGGGGTCCACACTCACCTTTCAAGTATAAGATTATCCCCTGCTCCTTGTAATAAGTAATTATAAATCATTATTTCAACAGAAACCTTCCATGTTCCCACTGACCGATGTTTTTACAACTAACACGTGTCGTGTTCAGATAAAAATAGCACTTACTTTTAAACGTGGTGTCTTCGCAGCTAGTCTCAATGGCAGATTTAGGGGGCCAGGATCCCCCTCCCTTTTTACCCCACAGATTGTGAATGAAAATCCAAATTTTGCACCAGAATGGCCGATTACTTTGGCTAATCTTTGACTTTCACACCCCTCTTCGGAAATCCTAGATCCGCCACTGAGTTACATGTGTTTTTCCGAGCTCTTTGTTTTCCAACGGTCAAACTGATACCAAGGTAAATTTTATTTCACGTATGAGTTTTATCTCATTCTAATTTTACCTCTTTTCTCACAGAATCTGTCAAAATTCTAGATCTATCAACTACACTTTCTCTCTCTGGACGACATGCTGCACTGTTTACTGTCTATGCGCATGCATCTGAAGACTGAAAGGAGGAGACTCGATATTTTGTGTATAGGCCATCAAAAAGTATTAATTTTTACGTTAAAACGATAATTTTTAACTTTAGATAAGTGTTATTTTCGCAAAGTTCATACTTTCAACAATGCAACAAAAATTGAGAAAGCGCTGGGAAAATTGTCATTTCATGATTTTTGCGCAAAATGAGCTGTAGTGTCTCTTTAATTGAGAGTAGTATCATCAATTCAAAATATTGAGCAGACAATATCTTCCTATGTCAAGAGTGGATTGACCATGTGACCTAAAAATCAATAGGGGTCATCAACTCCTGAAGATGTACCAGTGTACCAAGTTTGATGTCTGTCAAGCAAAGGGTTCTCAAGATATTGAACGGACAGTATATTCCTATGTTCAATTTAACCCTTGACTTTTGACCATGTGATCTTAAAATAATTAGTAGTCATCTTCTCCTGAAAATGTACCAGTGTACCAAGTTTGATGTCTATCAAGCAAAGGGTTCTCAAGATATTGAGCGGACAGTATATTCCTATGTACAGTTTAACCCTTGACCTTTGACCACGCGACCTCAAAATCAATAGGTGTCATCTTCTCCTGAAGATGTACCAGTGTACCAAGTTTAATGTCTGTAAAGCAAAGGGTTTTCAAGATATGGAGCAGACAGTATATTCCAATGTCCAGTTTGACCCTTGACATTTGACCATGTGATCTGAAAATCAATAGGGGTCGTCTTCTCCTGAAGACGTAACAGTGTACCACGTTTGATGTCTGTCAAGTAAAGGATTCTCAAGATATTAAACGGACAGTATATTCTTATGTCCAGTTTGACCCTTGACCTTTAAACTTGTGACCTCAAAATCAATAGAGGTCATCTTCTCTTGAAGATGTACCAGTGTATCAAGTTTGATGTCTGTCAAGCAAAGGGTTCTCGAGATATTTAACGGACAGTATATTCCTATGTCCAGTTTGACCCTTGATCTTTGACCATATGACCTCAAAATCAATGGGGGTCATCTTCTTCTGAAGATGTACTGGCTTACCAAGTTTGATGTCTGTCAAGCAAAGGGTTCTCTAGACATTGAATGGTCAGTATATTCCTATGCCCAGTTTGACCCTTGACCTTTGACTATATGACCTCAAAATCAAGAGGGGTCATCTACTCTTTAGGATGTACCAGTGTGCCAAGTTTGATGTCTTTCAAGCAAAGGGTTCTCAAGATATTGAGCGGACATTATATTCCTATGTCCAGAGTAGATTGACCCTTGACCTTTGAGCTTTTGATCTGAAAAACAATAGGGATCCTCTTCTACTCATAACTAGCCCACATATGAAATATCATTATCATCAAGTGAATGGTTCTCAAGATATTGAGCGGACAACACATGGTCTACAGACCGACCGACCGACAGGTGCAAAACAATATGCCCCCTCTTTTTCAAAGGGGGGGGGGGGGCATAAAAATGTGGGGTATGATACACACCCTAGGACTAGAGCACTTGTTTCATTATGACAATGAAAACTGAATTGTGTAATTTGAAATATTCTTTTTTCATAAAGTAAAGCATGAACTCTCACTTTACTATTAGTTGCACGTTACGCTTCGATGGAAATGTCAAATGAGAATTCAAATAAAACAGAAAACAATCTAGTTCTGCGTAAGATGCAAAGGTAGAAACATATCAAAAACAATTATCAGTTGGTCCATAATTGCGAAAATCGTGAGAAAAATCTGAAAGGAACATCAATTTTCTCTCACCCCATATTCAAGGTATAACGCGAAAAACAAACTGCGTTGCCGATCGCGATTTCATGTTTCCAGGGGTACAGCTGGTCAACCTGTAACCTGACCGACTCGTACCCAGGTCAACTTGAACCCATTAGGTCGACTCGTAACCAAAATGCAAGAGTCAACTCTGGGTACGAGTTGCCCCCTCTTAAATTGTTGACAACTAATACCTAAGCGATATTTTACTTACAAGCGTATATGCGCATACGTATCTGGAATTTGAAATTAATTGGGTTTTTATTTAAGCGACGGACAAAATTTTCGAAATGATTCAATTTGCGATTAATGGTGATAATCTAGACATTGCAATTTAATTAATGACGTTGACAAACGCCTACAAACGAGACGGTTTCTTGGGGGGGGGGGGGGGGGGGGGTAATAGTATCTATATTAAATTCAGAGGCAATTACGAGATATTCTAAATGATTGTCTCCATGCCGAATGAGAACCTATATGAAAACAGAATGATGGTCATTCCTCATCCTTCACCATAGTGCGACACTCCTGTATTTCATGCAAGACAACTCTAAGTACATTTTTTTTTTTATAATAATGCGTAAAATGTCACTTTGATATTTCATTATTTTGTAAAACAAGGTTTTGAAGGATTTTTATTATCTATCATAGAAAATTATCTGTAAAAGTGCATATTGTAGATGTTATTTATAAATACATTTTACAAAAACAAGGGAAGGGGATTGCACTTCAAAATTTACCAAGGATGTGACTTCACTTCTACCCCTCAAAAGCATAAGTCAGCTCGTACCAAGATTCTTGGGTACGGGTTGACTCTTGCCTTTTGGTTACGGGTTGACCTATTGGGTTCGAGGTGACCTGGGTACGAGTCAGTCAGGGTGCGAGTTGGCTAGCAACATTTTAGTTGTATCGCTTGTTTTACGAAAAAAGCTTACGCGAATATCGAGCTCAATCAAAAAGTTCGAGGAATGTTTCAAGCAGTTTCAAGCACTAAGCTTTTTTTTTTTAAAGTTAACAAACTAATGATAATTTGTATCTTTTAGCTGGTATATTCAACCAAAATTGCTAATATTTATATGAGAAATCACGGGTGTAGGTACGATGATAAAACGCACAGTGATTTCCACTTTTATAACAAATAATTATTTGCTAAATAAGATTGTTATGATATAGATTATTTTTTGAATTGGCGAACATGTCCATGGCAAATGCATGTCTTCCCATTTTCTTTTATACACATATTCTATTGTAGAGAAACTTTAAATTTTATGAATAAACAAGATGCCCATGAACCACATCGCTCACCTGAGTTACCATGGCAAATATCTAAAGAGTTCCCTACATATTCGCATGTAAAACTTTTATACCTATTGTGGCCTCATCCTACCCCAGGTGTTTTTTTTTTTTTTTTTTTTTTTTTTTTTTTACAAACTTGAATCTGTACTATGTCAGGAAGCATTCATGTAAATGCAAACTTTTTTGGTTCAGTGGTTCTTGAGAAATGGTTTACAGATTTTTCACAATATATTACCATGTACATCTTTGATCACCTGTTATGGCACTATCCCACCCCCTGGGACCATGGTTTAAACAAATATGAATCTCCATTATGTCAGGAAGCTTTCTTTTCTGGTCCAGTGGTTCTTGAGAAAATGATTTTGAAAGATTTTCCTTCTATATTTCTATCCAAAACTTTGATACCCTATTGTGGTTTCATCCTATTCCCGAGGGCATGATTTTAACAAACGTGAATCTACACATGTCAGGGAGCTTTCATGTAAATTTGTACTTTCCTGGCCCACTGGCCGTGGCCCAAATCATTTCATATTTCATGCAAATATACTCGTGTATTCCCGATATTTGTGGTGTAATTCGTCATGCCTTTTTACCACCACCCCCCTTTTTCCATCGCCGATGTTACTTTGAAATAACCGTCTTCCTTATATTCAATTATCTTAATAGATACCGGAAAATCAATGATAAACAAACCTAACATAGGAAATGCTATTGTAATCGGAAGGGAAAAAGTGCGACGGAACAGACCGACATTCGCCATCCCCCATGGATCTCTTGTCAGAATCTTTACTAACCGAGCTCTCTGTAGCTGTACACCGGTGGCTAAACCCATCTGATCACTACATTACTTTGTTTATATGACATAGTGAACCATTAATTTATTTATACGACATAGTAAGGTATTACTTTGTTTTCACGACATAGTGAGGCATTAATTTGTTTATACGACATAGTGAGGTATTATTTTGTTTATACGACACAGTGAGGCATTACTTTGTTTATACGACATAGTGACCGCTGCTGGTTGCCTAGAGGTTAGAGCGTTCGCCCCGCATGCAGAAGGCCGGGGTTCGACTCCCGGCCGGGACAGACCTTAATCGTTAAAACAGGTAGTGACAGTTCCATCGTCAAACGCTCGGCATCAGGTATGAATATCACGGGTCCTCGGAGATGACCTTAAAAACGGATGACCCGTGTCACAGTAGGTGTGGCACACTAAAGAACACTCACTGCTAAATGACCGTAAGCGGTGAGTATAGGCCTGAAGCCATTCACCGGTCTTGGTGACGTCTCTATATGAGTGAAAAATTCTCGATCGAGACGTTAAGCAATCAATCAATATACGACATGGTGAGGTATTACTTTGTTTATACGACATAGTGAGGTATTATATTGTCCATAAGACATAGTGAAACATTACTTTGTTTATACGACATAGTGAGGCTTTACTTTGTTTATACGACATAGTGAGGCATTATTTTGTTTATACGACATAGTGAGGTATTATGTTGTTCATACAACATGGTGAGGCAGATGTACGATAAGGAGGACAAACGTGATACATATACGAAATGTGACATGATGAATCATATATACAACAAAATAGATTGCACACACGCTGACACCATAAGTTAAGTTGAACAAACGGCACAATATGTTGTTAGACCGACATGGATAGTCGTACCAACGACATGATATGTCGTAAGTACTAGATAGTAAGCTGTATTGGTCGATATCGGTGCCGCGCAAACTGAGGGTGCTTAACATAGGTTCTGTGCATTGGCTGTCTCTTCATCAAACGGCCGCTGTAAGACTTGTGTTTTTAAAGGTCAAAACAAAATATGTAGTACTTGACCTACAGCTACAGATGACGTTTCTATATAAGTAAACGAAATATCATGGCGGGGATGTAAAACAACATACTTAAAAAGGCGTACGATTTTAATAGTACCTCGTATGTAATAACATAAAACATACCAATAGCTGGATTTTAATGCAATTCACCATCCATAAATATTGGTGATGTCGAGATTGATTTCATAATTTTCATAGCTAAGCATTATGAATGTAATCAAATCAAAGGATATGTTCAATTTAAACAAGTATTCTATAAGTATTACATGACAATGTATGTTCCATACCGGCCCCAGCTCAAGTTGTCTGTGTACTATTCAGCGTGAATAATCATACGTCAATAGCCTATATACGAGAATAACCAGATCCCATAAAACAGAAGCCCCATACTACAGATTTCCACGTCCAAGGGCCATAACTCATTAAAATAACAATTGGACAGGAACGAAATTCGATCTTGTTCTGTAATTTGCCATGGTAAAGAAATGTGCCAAATATCAAATTAATATCTGCAAGCATAACGGAAGAAGGTGCGAAAAACTGATTTGCTAAATTGACACAGATGTACGGACGGACGAACCACAAACGTAAGGTTCCCTTCGTCTCCGCTGGCAGAGGACTAAAATAGGATTAACCGCAAAAAGTTGAATTAAAACCATTATATAAGAATAATCTACAAGATATTGCTACAAATGCGAGGGATACCCACCCCCTCTTCAAATTCTTGCTTCCGGAAGGAAGTTTCGAAACATCTTCATTTACAGTATAAAATTTTATATCTTGTCCTACATGCACTTTGTAAGTGGTCTTTATTCACATCAACATATAGAGAACACATTCGAGTATCTAGAACTTTGTATTTCATGTGGACTCCACCCCATGCATTCTTTTAAAGGACGTGTACCATTCTTAATGAATTCAGACTTAATACACTCCCCACCCACCCTCAAATACAAAAAATCTCGTTACTTTTGTTTTGTATTACTAGAGGAGCAGATGTTTCTCAGATATGTATACTATACATGTAAGTATTGAAACAAACTCTCAGGACACTCGGCGGGTCAAGGACGTGTCAGCACACGTTGTATTAATCACGCAGATTTTTTTTTAATTATTGATGTTCTGAAATAAAATGCATTTTTTACAATACAGTATAAAACATTTCTAAAATCCGATAAAATAACTACTCCCTGTAGTGTTCGAACTCGTTTCGGGTTAGACGATTTATCTCAGTGACGCAAAGGGCTAGAGTGATAAAGAGAGAAAAGGGGATTTCCTGCCAAAGCCGAAACAGAAAAGAGAAACTACTTACAAAATATCATGTTGTGAATGAACATGTATCGAAATTATCTTGAAATGCGTGTAAACCTTGTTATCGTAATCTTGATAAAGACACATGTCCATCAAACAGGGGCGGATCTAGGATATTGAAGGGGAGAGTTAAAAGTAATATGATCACATCTCCAATGTATTACACTATGAAATAATCTTGCCAAAAAATCACGTGCCAGAGAAAAGAGATCACTGACTATTTTCAATCAAGGAATCATCGACCACAGCTGGGGGTATTTTTGAGAGATCATTCAGAGAGAGAGAGAGATATATATATATATATATATATATATATATATATATATATATATATATATACACACCTAATAGAGTCCTTGTCTCCTCAAATTCGCAGTGCATACAACCTATGGAAATAAAAGTTTGTCTTTCATAAATGCAAACTGATGGTTACCTTTTAATGTTCTCGTTTCTTCACATATTTGGAATATCTCCTCGTGGACCTCCAGTCCTTCCGTTGACGTCACACCCCGTATATCTGCGTCACTACACCTGAGCAGACGTTTCAGTAGCGTGGTCTTGCCGGCCCCGGCACATCCTACGATCATCCCCCTGGCGTGGTGGACCGTCTGTGTTCCTCTCTTGACGTACTCCACGTACCGCTCTCTGGCCTCTTGGTCCCAGTTTAATATTTCCCCAGGGACTCCCACTATATGATAACAAATCAACCACATGGAGCATGAATGAAATGATAATAGATCACCCGTTACGTTTTAAAACATGAACAAGGAAATATTCAAGATACGAATACAATCAACACTACCTATAACTGATTTTTACATTTAAAATGTGTATGTCATGGGCAGCAACGTATATCAAATGAGATATCTGTCCATACATTCTAGTAAAGGAGTATCCAGTATGTAATCAAAGAGATGCCATGTGTATGTTAATTCATTTACCGTGAATATTAATACTGGTTGTCAATCTAAGTTAAATGTACTGTTTAATTAATAATTGATTACTTATTTATCAATAATAATGTTAAATGCATTAACCTAGCTATCCTGCAGTATTAAACATTATCGGAAAATGTCTTTTCCGAATGATTAATACTAGCTTTATATATAAAGTTTGGATTCAGAACTGATTGTCACAAAACAATTTTTCAATTCTAACTTGGTATCAAAACAAATTATTTACTTATTTTTATCAATATTTTAATGATTTGTAACAAACGGTGGGTCGAACTAAAGTAGAAAGATTCTGTGAATAACAAAGTCAGGTAATCCATGATAATCATACTTACAACGTGCACTGATACTGTAATGAATCCCCTTGTCTGACACGGTCCTGTGTGGGAGGATGTCCAGCTGTAGTTTGTCTATGAACAGCTCGTACATCTCCAGCGGTCTCTCCGGTATATACAGACATCGCCCTGTCTCACTCCTCTCATAACCCCACGACCGACAGTATTCTGATATCACGTCACGTGACGCCGTGGTCAGGAAAAACTTCAGATCACTGTCCTCCACCAGACACTCCGTAACGAACGCGTACATGACGTCATGTCGGATGTCGTCAGAGACAAACGTTATTACATCGTCCGGTGTTTTTATGATTCCATCAGGTAGAGGTTCACGTATCTCATGATCAGGTGTGGTATTTTCACCAAAATACCTTTCTTTGATTTTATTGAAGTTGCTTTGGTAGGAATTCTCTTTGACATTCAACATATAACCATCAGCCAATAATAGGCAGTACAGCGTGATTCTGTCGTCTGTTGAGTAGTCATGATATTTACCTGAAATTCGGAAAATACAATTATTTAAATCAATAAAGTATCGTATTTTATCTTATACACGGGTTTTTATCTTAAATCAAACTATAAAACAATACACAATTTATAATACCAACAAACACCCCAGCAGTGTAGTACATGTGTTTTATAATATAATAAACCCTGTAGTTTGTACAGTGTGGTCATTAATTCTATACAATGTACCACTGAATGAGAAATCAAGTATGATAATGTGAAATGACGACCATACTTCTAGATGCCTGCAATGTGTGATTGAATATATTTGTTTGATTGTTTACTTGCTTGTTTGTTGTGTGTCAGTTAGAGAATTTCTCTCTCATATCGACACGTTACAAGCTGCAGAGGTGAAGTACCACAAATTTTAAAAGATATATGCATATAATCCAGCTGTGATGTCATTCTATTGAAATAACGCTCCATTATTTTTCAGAAATGGGGAGTTTCAGACTTTTTTTTTTTTTTAATGAACAAGTTCGCATAATCCCCCGGCCCCTGTCACTGATTTAGCAAAATGTAAAGGGTTCTCTTCATAACCTAAAGGCATATATGAGAGTCGAACCCAAGAACTTGCACAGAAGCTTCATCCGCTGTGCCACTAAGGACGATGGCAACTTGAAAATACAATACATGTTTTATATGACAAAACTCTGTATGTACTAGTATATTTATAATTTGTTGAAATCATTTCCTAATATACAACTGTAAGTTACATTTATAGTTATATTTAAACTGGGGGGTGTTGGGTGTTAAGTGGGTCAATTTCCTCGTTCCTCTCCATTTCTTAAAAGTAACGATCCATTCGGGGCTTCGGCTCCATTACCTTTAAGGACTGGAGAGGTACTCAGGACATTCACTTATGCATGCATATGTATAGTGCTGAGGATTATAGCAGTGAGGGTTCTTTAACGTGCCAACCCCCGCCGTGACACAGGATCTCCGTTTCTAAGGCTATATCCATAGATCTGTGATTCTCACGTCCAAAAACCGAGCTTTTGACAGATGAACAATCACTACTTATGTTTACGTTAATATTTTGTATTAGCGACATTGATCAGAATATTGGAGCGCATCGAAGATCGGGTTTTAATCAGATTCATGTTTACCCGAGCATGGCACGATCCAAGCTCATTATATCAGGGTTATAAAGTGAACGCTCTACCACCGAGCTACCGTGACCGATACCATCAAATGAAATATATATGCTAATGTTATTTGTGGATTTCAGAATTTCGCGTAGTTGGGACCTGTGACAGTTTTGCCTATCAAACTCTAGGACTGAGTTCCAATAATAAACAGACCGTGTAACCCTGACCGTTATCGATGCCCCTCCTCCTCTGTGACTTCGCCTTCTCAATTTACCAACAATTTATTTTTGTTTTTCAGAGAATGATTTAATGGCTATGCCAATGTTCTTTAGATTGTAAGGCACATACACCAATAAAACGATACTGAGGGAGAGCGAGATCTGTTTTCATTTTTATTTATGTACAATGTACCTCCACCAATTTATAACAGAGAATACATTAGAATTGAGGTTTACAGTATACGAGTATGTTTATAACAACTGGGGAAGGTAATTGAGTACAGAAGACCGCACGCAATTAAATATGGTGGCTGCCAGATAAGATACGTGGCGGCTGCTACAGAAATTTAGTGTAGGCCGCCAGTTAAATGAATATCAATTCTGTACCCTGGCACCTATTGGCTTCCATAGAAAACGACGTTACGTGTCTGCGTTTTATTCTAAATCTTTCCAAAATAATCACCCAGCAATATGAATGATATTGTTTTTGAAATTGGCGGCTATGTATAAATTCAGTGTCATCCGCCAGATTGATTAAGTGGCGGCAGCCATTTAATTGAATATCAATCATATATCATGGCACCTATCGGCTTCCGTACATTCTAAATCCTCACTTATTGGGTTATTTTTCCTATCTTCACAAACTTGCTAAACCTCTGCGAGTCAAAACCTGTGGTAACCGATCACAAAGCACGGGTATTTTACAATACCTGCACGGATTCAAAGAATCTTAGTTTCGTTAAAATCTAAAGTATTTTAAGCAGTGGCAGTAGAATATACCAAAAAGCAATGCATGTCAACAGGGGATGATTACTCCTCCTAAGCCAAAATGGAGTATACTTGTGCAAAACGAGTTCAACACTAGTTACAATTTTAGTTATCAGTGTAACTTGTGTCGCTTAATCGAATTCACTCATAAAAATCATTTGCTCCAGACAAACCATATCTGTAATATGGCTGTCTCCAAGTACACTTTCAGAAAATAGAAATTTCTAAAAATTTAAAGAGTCTTAAAGCAAACAAACATACAAAGACTCATTCATTACAATGAATCAAATATGCAGTGTATTTACTATGACAATGATCGCATTCCAACGGATAAAACCGTATGCAGCATGAATGCATCAAGCTGAACTTTCAATAGTATTAAAATAATAAATGAGAGAGGGGGAATCCCCAATCTAGCCACGTTTTCGGTAGAGTTTTCAGGTGGATTATATCTCTACGAAAGGACACTTTCTTTTATTTACATTCCCAGTGATTTGCCTTTGATATCCGTATCAACTGAAATGATATCCATTTGGAGAAGACTTATATAGGTTGCAAGCCTGCTGCCTAATCCATTTATGTTTCATACATAATAAAATATTGTTTAAATTAAATGATATCCATTTCCTTATGAATGTGAGCGGCGTGCGTATGAATCTTGATAAAGATATCACCACGTTTTTAACGGCAGGAAATTATCTCACATCTCTCAAACCCTAAAAGTAAAATGAGGGTTAATAGGAATGCGGCATAAAATTGATTTTGGTAACTAATAACGAGTATGTTCACCATTGCCGCTAATAACAGTGTGTAGGCGTGTCATTTACGGGGATTGTCATGTGGGGAAGTTTAATTTCCGCCTCTCATTCAACAATGTTTTTCCAAGTACTGGCGGATTCTGAGTTAGCGGCTGTGCACACACCTACCAAGCTAGTCCTACATTTTTTAAAGTCCAGGAACATACATGTAGCAGACCGATCATTAACTTTGATACCGTTCATTTAATGAAACTCACCGTGTGTGCACGCGAATTGTCCTACTGAAAAAGATGTCTTCATGAATGTGACACAGATGTGAACAATGAGCGTATTAATCTTTTATTAAATCTCGTACGTCAAAATCAACGACTGAAACTTCCGGCAGAAATGAAAGTAGAATGTAAATGTGAAAAAAAAAATCATTTTTAAAAATGTGAGGGTAAGAACTGCAACGCTTTACGTCAGCATACTTGTCATGGAGTGGTGATGGGCTTCATGAAGTTTGCTGGCGTTAAGAGTCGCAGTTTTTCCAAAAATAAAATTAATTTCCTAAATGCACATGATCAAGTTTTAACTATGGAGGTTTAGAAACATTTTTTCAAGTGACAAGACCGCCGCGGTGGCCTAGCGGTTAGAGCTTTCGCCCCGTATGCGAAATACCGTGGTTCGAATCCCGACCGGTCAATTCAATGCATGGTCATTCATAACATTTCTGATATGTTTGTTGTGGAATAGCCTATATTTCTTTTCTGGTGAGTTTTTTTTTATCATCTATGTCA